>NC_059257.1:10144780-10158951 GCF_017591435.1 Portunus trituberculatus | reverse complement strand
GCAGGCAAAACACACTATTTGTCTAAGGAAGTGAAATATGTGAAAAAGGGGTTATTTTGGTGTATTCCAGCGTTTTATGTAACAAAACTCAGAATTGCAGGCAAAACACACTATTTGTCTAAGGAAGTGAAATATGTCAAAAGGGTTATTTTGGTGTATTCCAGCGTTTTATGTAACAAAACTCAGAATTGCAGGAAAACACACTATTTGTCTAAGGAAGTGAAATATGTCAAAAGTGGGTTATTTTAGTGTATTCTAGCGTTTTATGCACCAAAACTCATAAATGCAGGCAAAACACTATATTTGTTAAAACGTCTTATTCATGTGTTTTTAAGGTGTTTTATGAAAAAAAACTATCTCGATTGAAAATTGTGCTTATTCGTCATTTTACATTATTTTGCTTCAAAACGATAAAATTGATGAAAACAAGCTAGTATAGAGAATCCAAAGTAAAATTAAGAAAAACGTGTAATTTAATCAGATTTTAGCTGTTTTCCACCAAAACACAGAAATGCTACGAAAACACACTATTTGTCTAAGGAACTGAAATATGTAAAAATGGGTTATTTTGGTGTATTCCAGCGTTTTATGCAACAAAACTCAGAATTGCAGGCAAAACACACTATTTGTCTAAGGAAGTGAAATATGTGAAAAAGGGTTATTTTGGTGTATTCCAGCGTTTTATGTAACAAAACTCAGAATTGCAGGCAAAACACACTATTTGTCTAAGGTAGTGAAATATGTCAAAAGGGGTTATTTTGGTGTATTCCAGCGTTTTATGTAACAAAACTCAGAATTGCAGGGAAAACACACTATTTGTTTAAGGAAGTGAAATATGTAAAAAGGGGTTATTTTGATGTATTCCAGCGTTTTATGAACCAAAACTCAGAAATGCAGGCAAAACACAATATATGTCTAAGGAAGTGAAATATGTCAAAAGTGGGTTATTTTAGTGTATTCTAGCGTTTTATGCACCAAACTCATAAATGCAGGCAAAACACTATATTTGTTAAAACGTCTTATTCATGTGTTTCTAAGGTGTTTTATGAAAAAAACTATCTCGATTGAAAATTGTGCTTATTCGTCATTTTACATTATTTTGCTTCAAAACGATAAAATTGATGAAAACAAGCTAGTATAGAGAATCCAAAGTAAAATTAAGAAAAACGTGTAATTTAATCAGTTTTAGCTGTTTTCCACCAAAACACAGAAATGCTACGAAAACACACTATTTGTCTAAGGAACTGAAATATGTAAAAAATGGGTTATTTTGGTGTATTCCAGCGTTTTATGCAACAAAACTCATTGCAGGCAAAACACACTATTTGTCTAAGGAAGTGAAATATGTGAAAAAGGGTTATTTTGGTGTATTCCAGCGTTTTATGTAACAAAACTCAGAATTGCAGGCAAAACACACTATTTGTCTAAGGTAGTGAAATATGTGAAAAAGGGTTATTTTGGTGTATTCCAGCGTTTTATGTAACAAAATTCAGAATTGCAGGGAAAACACTGTTTGTTTAAGGAAGTGAAATATGTCAAAAAAGGGTTATTTTGATGTATTCCAGCGTTTTATGAACCAAAACTCAGAAATGCAGGCAAAACACAATATATGTCTAAGGAAGTGAAATATGTCAAAAATGGGTTATTTTAGTGTATTCTAGCGTTTTTTGCACCAAACTCATAAATGAAGTCAAAACACTATATTTGTTAAAACGTCTTATTCATGTGTTTTTAAGGTGTTTTATGAAAAAAAACTATCTCGATTGAAAATTGTGCTTATTCGTCATTTTACATTATTTTGCTTCAAAACGATAAAATTGATGAAAACAAGCTAGTATAGAGAATCCAAAGTAAAATTAAGAAAAACGTGTAATTTAATCAGTTTTTAGCTGTTTTCCACGAAAACACAGAAATGCTACGGAAACACACTATTTGTCTAAGGAACTGAAATATGTAAAAATGGGTTATTTTGGTGTATTCTAGCGTTTTATGCAACAAAACTCAGAATTGCAGGCAAAACACACTATTTGTCTAAGGAAGTGAAATATGTGAAAAAAAGGGTTATTTTGGTGTATTCCAGCGTTTTATGTAACAAAACTCAGAATTGCAGGAAAACACACTATTTGTCTAAGGAAGTGAAATATGTGAAAAAGGGGTTATTTTGGTGTATTCAGCGTTTTATGTAACAAAACTCAGAATTGCAGGAAAACACACTATTTGTTTAAGGAAGTGAAATATGTCAAAAAGAGGTTATTTTGATGTATTCCAGCGTTTTATGAACCAAAACTCAGAAATGCAGGCAAAACACAATATATGTCTAAGGAAGTGAAATATGTCAAAAGTGGGTTATTTTAGTGTATTCTAGCGTTTTATGCATTAAACTCATAAATGCAGGCAAAACACTATATTTGTTAAAACTTCTTATTCATGTGTTTTTAAGGTGTTTTATGAAAAAAAACTATCTCGATTGAAAATTGTGCTTATTCGTCATTTTACATTATTTTGCTTCAAAACGATAAAATTGATGAAAACAAGTAAGTATAGAGAATCCAAAGTAAAATTAAGAAAAACGTGTAATTTAATCAGATTTTAGCTGTTTTCCACCAAAACACAGAAATGCTACGAAAACACACTATTTGTCTAAGGAACTGAAATATGTAAAAAATGGGTTATTTTGGTGTATTCCAGCGTTTTATGCAACAAAACTCAGAATTGCAGGCAAAACACACTATTTGTCTAAGGAAGTGAAATATGTCAAAAAGGGTTATTTTGGTGTATTCTAGCGTTTTATGTAACAAAACTCAGAAATGCAGGCAAAACACAATATATGTCTAAGGAAGTGAAATATGTCAAAAGTGGGTTATTTTAGTGTATTCTAGCGTTTTATGCACCAAACTCATAAATGCAGGCAAAACACTATATTTGTTAAAACGTCTTATTCATGTGTTTTTAAGGTGTTTTATGAAAAAAAACTATCTCGATTGAAAATATTGCTTATTCGTCATTTTACATTATTTTGCTTCAAAACCATAAAATTGATGAAAACAAGCTAGTATAGAGAATCCAAAGTAAAATTAAGAAAAACTTGTAATTTAAACAGTTTTTAGCTGTATTTTACCAAAACACAGAAATGCTATGAAAACACACTATTTGTCTAAGGAACTGAAATATGTAAAAAATGGGTTATTTTGGTGTATTCCAGCGTTTTATGCAACAAAACTCAGAATTGCATGCAAAACACACTATTTGTCTAGTCTAAGTGAAATATGTCAAAAAGGGTTATTTTGGTGTATTCCAGCGTTTTATGTAACAAAACTCAGAATTGCAGGGAAAACACACTATTTGTTTAAGAAAGTGAAATATGTCAAAAAGGAGTTATTTTTATGTATTCCAGCGTTTTATGAACCAAAACTCAAAAAATGAAGGCAAAACACAAGATAAATCAAAGGAAGTGAAATATGTCAAAAGTGGGTTATTTTAGTGTATTCTAGCGTTTTATGCACCAAACTCATAAATGCAGGCAAAACACAATATTTGTTAAAAGGTCTTATTCATGTGTTTTAAGGTGTTTTATGAAAAAAAACTATCTCGATTGAAAATTGTGCTTATTCGTCATTTTACATTATTTTGCTTCAAAACGATAAAATTGATGAAAACAAGCTAGTATAGAGAATCCAAAGTAAAATTAAGAAAAACGTGTAATTTAATCAGTTTTAGCTGTTTTCCACCAAAACACAGAAATGCTACGAAAACACACTATTTGTCTAAGGAACTGAAATATGTAAAAATGGGTTATTTTGGTGTATTCCAGCGTTTTATGCAACAAAACTCAATTGCAGGCAAAACACACTATTTGTCTAAGGAAGTGAAATATGTGAAAAAGGGATTATTTTGGTGTATTCCAGCGTTTTATGTAACAAAACTCAGAATTGCAGGCAAAACACACTATTTGTCTAAGGTAGTGAAATATGTCAAAAAGGGGTTATTTTGGTGTATTCCAGCGTTTTATGTAACAAAACTCAGAAGTGCAGGCAAAACACACTATTTGTTTAAGGAAGTGAAATATGTCAAAAAGGGGTTATTTTGATGTATTCCAGCGTTTTATGTAACAAAACTCAGAAATGCAGGCAAAACACAATATATGTCTAAGGAAGTGAAATATGTCAAAAGTGGGTTATTTTAGTGTATTCTAGCGTTTTATGCACCAAACTCATAAATGCAGGCAAAACACTATATTTGTTAAAACGTCTTATTCATGTGTTTTAAGGTGTTTTATGAAAAAAAACTATCTCGATTGAAAATTGTGCTTATTCGTCATTTTACATTATTTTGCTTCAAAACGATAAAATTGATGAATACAAGCTAGTATATAGAATCCAAAGTAAAATTAAGAAAAACGTGTAATTTATTCAGTTTTTAGCTGTTTTCCACCAAAACACAGAAATGCTACGAAAACACACTATTTGTCTAAGGAACTGAAATATGTAAAAATGGGTTATTTTGGTGTATTCCAGCGTTTTATGCAACAAAACTCAAAATTGCAGGGAAAACACACTAATTGTCTAAGGAAGTGAAATATGTGAAAAAGGGGTTATTTTGGTGTATTCCAGTGTTTTTTGTAACAAAACTCAGAATTGCAGGAAAAACACACTATTTGTTTAAAGAAGTGAAATATGTCAAATAGGGGTTATTTTGATGTATTCCAGCGTTTTATGCACCAAAACACAGAAATGCAGGGAAACACACTATTTGTCTAAGGAAATGAAATATGTAAAAAATGGGTTATTTTGGTGTATTCCAGCGTTTTATGCAACGAAACTCAGAATTGCAGGCAAAATACACTATTTGTCTAAGGTAGTAATATATGTCAAAAAACAGTTGTTTTGGTGTATTCCAGCGTTTTATGTAACAAAACTCAGAATTGTAGGAAAAATACACAATTAGTTTAAAGATGTGAAATATGTCAAAAAGTGGTTATTTTGATGAATTCCAGCGTTTTATGAACCAAAACTTAAAAAATGCAGGCAAAACACGAGATAAATCCAAGGAAGTGAAATATGTCAAAAGTGGGTTATTTTTGTGTATTCTAGCGTTTTATGCACCAAATTCATAAATAAAGGCAAAACACCATATTTGTTAAAACGTCTTATTCATGAGTTTTTAAGGTGTTTCATGAAAACAAAACTATCTCGATTGAAAATTGTGCTTATTCGTCATTTTACATTATTTTGCTTCAAAACGATAAAATTGATGAAAGCAAGCTAGTATAGAGAATCCAAAGTAAAATTAAGAAAAACGTGTAATTTAATCAGTTTGTAGCTGTTTTCCACCAAAACACAGAAATGCTACGAAAACACACTATTTGTCTAAGGAAATGAAATATGTAAAAATGGGTTATTTTGGTGTATTCCAGCGTTTTATGCAACAAAACAGCAGGCAAAACACACTATTTGTCTAAGGAAGTGAAATATGTGAAAAAGGGTTATTTTGGTGTATTCCAGCGTTTTATGTAACAAAACTCAGAATTGCAGGCAAAACACACTATTTGTCTAAGGTAGTGAAATATGTCAAAAAGGGGTTATTTTGGTGTATTCCAGCGTTTTATGTAACAAAACTCAGAATTGCAGGGAAAACACACTATTTGTTTAAGGAAGTGAAATATGTCAAAAAGGGTTATTTTGATGTATTCCAGCGTTTTATGAACCAAAACTCAGAAATGCAGGCAAAACACAATATATGTCTAAGGAAGTGAAATATGTCAAAAGTGGGTTATTTTAGTGTATTCTAGCGTTTTATGCACCAAACTCATAAATGCAGGCAAAACACTATATTTGTTAAAATGTCTTATTCATGTGTTTTTAAGGTGTTTTATGAAAAAAAAACTATCTCGATTGAAAATTGTGCTTATTCGTCATTTTACATTATTTTGCTTCAAAACGATAAAATTGATGAAAACAAGCTAGTATAGAGAATCAAAAGTAAAATTAAGAAAAACGTGTAATTTAATCAGTTTTTAGCTGTTTTCCAATAAAATACAGAAATGCTACGGAAACACACTATTTGTCTAAGGAACTGAAATATGTAAAAATGGGTTATTTTGGTGTATTCCAGCGTTTTATGCAACAAAAATCAAAATAACAGGCAAAACATACTATTTGTCTAATGAAGTGAAATATGTGAAAAAGGGGTTAATTTGGTGTATTCCAGCGTTTTATGTAACAAAACTCAGAATTGCAGCCAAAACACACTATTTGTCTAAGGTCGTGAAATATGTCAAAAAAAGGTTATTTTGGTGTATTCCAGTGTTTTTTGTAACAAAACTCTGAATTGCAGGAAAAATACACTATTTGTTTATAAAAGTGAAATATGTCAAATAGGGGTTATTTTGATGTATTCCAGCGTTTTATGAACCAAAACACAGAAATGCTACGGAAACACACTATTTGTCTAAGGAAATGAAATATGTAAAAAATGGTGTATTCCAGCGTTTTATGCTACAAAACAGTAGGCAAAACATTCTATTTGTCTAAGGAAGTGAAATATGTGAAAAGGGGTTATTTTGGTGTATTCCAGCGTTTTATGTAACAAAACTCAGAATTGCAGGCAAAACACACTATTTGTCTAAGGTAGTGAAATTTGTCAAAAAGGGGTTATTTTGGAGTATTCCAGTGTTTTATGTAATAAAATTCAGAATTGCAGGGAAAAAACACTATTTGTTTAAGGAAGTGATATATGTCAAAATGGGGTTATTTTGATGTATTCCAGTTTTTTATGAACCACAACTCAGAAATGCAGGCAAAACACAATATATGTCTAAAGAAGTGAAATATATATAAAAAAAATGGGTTATTTTAGTGTATTTTAGCTTTTTATGCACCAAACTCAGAAGTGCACTATATTTGTTAAAACGTCTTATTTATGTGTTTTTAAGGTGTTTGATAAAAAAAAAAATTTTCTCGATTGAAAATTGCGCTTATTTGTCATTTTACATTATTTTGCTTAAAATAAATGTTGAAAACAAGCTAGTATAGAAAATCCAAAGTAAAATGAAGAAAAACGTGTAATTTTATCAGTTTTTAGCTGTTTTCCACCAAAACACAGAAAAGCTACGGAAACACACTATTTGTCTAAGGAACTGAAATATGTAAAAAATGGGTTATATTGGTGTATTCCAGCGTTTTATGCAACAAAACTTAGAATTGCAGGCAAAACACACTCTTTGTCTAAGGAAGTAAAATATGTGATAAAGGGGATATTTTGGTGAATTCCAGCGTTTTATGTAACAACCCTCAGAATTGCAGGGAAAACACACTATTTGTCTAAGGTAGTGAAATATGCCAAAAAGGGGTTATTTTGGTGTATTCCAGCGTTTTATGTAACAAAACTCAGAATTGCAGGGAAAACACACTGTTTGTTTAAGGAATTGAAATGTCAAAAAGGGGTTATTTTGATGAATTCTAGCGTTTTATGAACCAAAACTCAGAAATGCAGGCAAAACACATATATATGTCTAAGAAAATGAAATATGTCAAAAGTTGGTTATTTTAGTGTATTCTAGCGTTTTATGCACCAAACTCATAAATTCAGACAAAACACTATATTTGTGAAAACGTCTTATTCATGTGTTTTTAAGGTGTTTTATGAAAAAAAAACTATCTCGATTGAAAATTGTGCTTATTCGTCATTTTACATTATTTTGCTTCAAAACGATAAAACTGATGAAAACAAGCTAGTATAGAGAATCCAAAGTAAAATTAAGAAAAACGTGTAATTTAATCAGTTTGTAGCTGTTTTCCACCAAAACACAGAAATGCTACGGAAACACACTATTTGTCTAAGAAAATGAAATATATAAAAAGTGGGTTATTTTGGTGTATTCCAGCGTTTTATGCAACAAAACAGCAGGCAAAACACACTATTTGTCTAAGGAAGTGAAATATGTGAAAAAAGGTTATTTTGGTGTATTCCAGCGTTTTATGTAACAAAACTCAGAATTGCAGGCAAAACACACTATTTGTCTAAGGGAGTGAAATATGTCAAAAAGGGAATATTTTGGTGTATTCCAGTCTTTTATGTAACAAAACTCAGAATTGCAGGGAAAACACACTGTTTGTTTAAGGAAATGAAATATGTCAAAAAGGGGTTATTTTCTTGTATTCCAGCGTTTTATGAACCAAAACTCAGAAATGCAGGCAAAACACTATATTTGTTAAAACGTCTTATTCATGTGTTTTTAAGTTGTTTTATGAAAACAAAACTATCTCGATTTTAAATTGTGCTTATTCGTCATTTTACATTATTTTGCTTCAAAACAATAAAATTGATGAAAACAAGCTAGTATAGAGAATCCAAAGTAAAATTAAGAAAAACGTGTAATTTAATCAGTTTTTAGCTGTTTTCCACCAAAACAAAATGTTTCCCATGTTATCTAAGGATTTTGTTTTGTATTTTTACTATGGAGAATCTATCTATATACCAAAGCCGCTAACCACAAAGAGGTGTAGCCACAAAGGTACGCCAAGAGATTAAGAGATATATATATATATATATATATATATATATATATATATATATATATATATATATATATATATATATATATATATATATATATATATATATATATATATATATATATATATATATATATATATATATATATATATATATATATATATATATATATATATATATATATATATATATATATATATATATATATATATATATATATATATATATATATATATATATATATATATATATATATATATATATATATATATATATATATATGTGTATGTGTGTGTGTGTGTGTGTGTGTGTGTGTGTGTGTGTGTGTGTGTGTGTGTGTGTGTGTGTGTGTGTGTGTGTGTGTGTGTGTGTGTGTGTGTGTGTGTGTGTGTGTGTGTGTGTGTGTGTGTGTGTGTGTGTGTGTGTGTGTGTGTGTGTTTTCTTTAAACTACTTTTTGAAAAAGTGTTTGAAGGAAAACGTATTTTTCACTTATAAACGGCTAGATCCGTTTTTAAAGTGTAACAGGCACTAAAACGGCTGGATCAGTTTTTATAAAAACGCATCATGGGCACACTAGTGTTTAATTATAAATGTCATGTTTTGTTAAACGCATTATTAACAATAAAACGGAATGAAGTTTTTTAAACACATCTATAACACTAGTTTTTAGAAAAAAACGTAAAATTTTGTAAAACGCCTACACGAAAATAAAAGTTGTTTTCTAGTTAACGTGTGTTTATCTTAACACATATGTTTACACTGAAATATCACATGTTCCCAACAAAACGTAAAACACCCCAAAATGTGTTTTTAAAGTGTAACAAAAAAATGTGTTTTTAAAGTGTAACAAAAATACGCATTTTATCCGTTTATACAAAAACGATTCATTACAGTGTACCAAGGTGCTACCCCTCCGTACACCCCCAGACACACACACACACGCGAGCGCGCGCGCGCGTACGTGGGGACCAGCATAATTCAGATCTCCCGTGACATGCCGTTCCGCCCATCCTCTTACCAAGGTGCTACCCCTCCGTTCGTGGGGACCAGGGTAATTCAGATCTACAGTGACATGCCGTTGCGCCCATCCTCTTACCCCTTCGTACACCACCAGACACACCCCAGACACACACATACACACACACACACACACACACACACACACACGCGCGCACGCGGGGACCAGGGTAATTCAGATCTCCCATAACATGCCGGGCGCCCATCCTCTTACCAAGGTGCTACCCCCACACACACACACACACACACACACACACACACACAAACACGCGCGCGCGCGTACGTGGGGACCAGGGTAATTCAGATCTCCAGTTACATGCCGTTGCGCCCATCCTCTTACCAAGGTGCTATCCTCCGTACACCCCAGACACACACACACACACACACGGCTCGGTAGCTCAGTGGTTAGAGCGCTGGCTTCACAAGCCAGATGACCGGGGTTCGATTCCCCGGCCGGGTGGAGATATTTGGGTGTGTCTCCTTTCACGTGTAGCCCTGTTCACCTAGCAGTGAGTAGGTACGGGATGTAAATCGAGGAGTTGTGACCTTGTTGTCCCGGTGTGTGGTGTGTGCCTGGTCCTGTTCCTGAATGTATTGGTACGGCAACAAACCAAAACGCTTACCATGTTGTTTGGCTCGCGCACCAACTATTTATGACAGTTCCACAATTCGCTTTTTGTGTTTGGAGCGCTCGCCAACCTAGTTGTCTGGTTTACCAAAAGGATATAAAGCGTCGGAATGGTTGGTAGCCCCGCATAGCTGTGGTTGGTAAGCGTGTGGTGAAAACCTGGTGAAAACGTAAACAATTTCGTTCGATCAGCTGATAACATGTCTCAAGGAAGAGAAAAGTTGACGTCGCTGGTAGTGACCAGAAAAGCACGTTGGTTGATCTTATCAACCAATTCAACGTCGTGCTTGATAAAAGTGGTAATTACTCCATGATAGCTAAGAAACATTAAGCTTGGGAGACAATTACCAAGAAGTTCAATGCAATATGTGCAACACTGTTAATCAGTTTTTTTTTCCAGACTCATCACTGACTATGATCACATTTTCAAAAAGTAGATAACACACACACACACACACACACACACACACACACACACACACACACACACACACACACACACACACACACACACACACACACAAGGTATAATGATTAGCATTAAAAGTAGATGGTTAAGTTTATTCATTCTTACATACTATTTGTACTTTGCAATACCTACATTATACACCATAAGATCTTATATATGCATGGAATCCTCACTCGTCGCAATTCTTCCATTTCATACATTTCTTCATCTATGATTTCTTCTAATGCAGCCATGGTACCTGAAAAGTGTAGTTTTAATGGTCTGAAGAATACCTAGCTGCATTTTGAATGGTTGTAGGGCATAGGTATGTTAGATTTGGGTGGGGATAGGTGAGGTTAGGTTAAAATATGTTTGGTTTGTTTTAATTTCTGCCAATCTAACATTTCCGCTTTTCATATTGACATTTTCCATCGCAAATTGATGCTTCAGAAGTTATGACAATAAATAGGTTGGTTAAGTTTACCTTGGTTAGGTTAGGTTAGGTTGGGTGGGTTAGGTTAAGTTGTCTGGGTTATTGTTTGCTTAGTTAGGTTACATTAGGTTCGTTAATAGGATCCATTCACTAATGTGTAATAAATCCATCAATAATGTCTTCTGATGTGTAGACCACCACAGAATCGAGTGTTACCTGCAAGCTCATCAAGGTACCGTTTATACCTATCCTCCATTGTTTCATCGGTCACCTCTTAATAGCCTTGAACTTAAAACTACAAATATACTCAATATACAGCCTCATGATCATTTTCATTTATTTAATCGTTTTTTTTTTTTTCCTGGGTATGAGCTACGTACATGATATCTCGGCTTCAGTCAACTCCACTCCTTCCATATTATAGTTTTTGCCCTTTAATTCGTCCACTTACCTTTCTTAATAGTAAAAGCACACAGTAAGAATTCATGTAATGATATATAGATAACAAGATTAATCATATACTTACCAAATTTAGTCAGTGAAGTAGAGATGTGACGAGTCGATTAGGCTGTTGTTGATGTTTGGCGCGAACTCACAAGGCGACTACAGTAGACTTCAAAATTAAAACGTATGCTCAATATAGCATAAGAAAAGCTTTGTTGTACCATCAAAAAATTGACATGGTAAATAGACTGAAATAAATTTAATTACAGTTAGCTTCTTTTTACATTTGGAAATTTAAAATACAAGGCGGTAGCTTTGGTCGCCCGGACACTTGACCAATGTTTTGCAAAACCCTCGACCAAAGTTCCAATCTTTGGTCCACTAGCGGACAAAAAACAGATGGAAAAAGGCATTTTGGAACGGCACAGGAAACAGGTTGGCTGCCTAACGGACCAAAAACAAGTAATTCAGGAACCGGCTGTCAGACCTATCCCAAGATTGGAAATAATGAGCTTTGAGCTCGTTCCGTTAATTAATGTTTCGTCAGAGACTGCAGCAGATCAAACAGTGAATTAGACACACACACACACACACGCGCGCGCGCGCACGTGGGGACCAGGGTAATTCAGATCTCCCGTGACATGCCGGGGCGCCCATCCTTTTACCAAGGTGCTACCCTCCGTACACCCCCAGACAGACAGACACACACACACACACACACACACACACACACACACACACACACACACGCGCGCGCGCACGCAGTGAAGCTTGCGGCAGGAACACACCATCCCTATAAGTAGGTGAGGTGAAGGTATTGACATGTTAACATTACAGGCACTTACAGGCTAACATTACATTACATTACATTACAGGTGAGGTGAGGTGAGGTGAGGTGACGGTATTGACACGCTAACATTACAGGTACTTACAGGTTAACGTTACATTACATTACACTGCATTGCATTACAGGTGAGGTGAGGTGGGGTGAGGTGAAGGTGAAGTGCTTCTTACATGCTAACATTACACTACATTTTTATTTACAGACTAACATTACATTACATGACATTACTTTTAATTAATGTTAGTCTGCATTACATACTACATATATTTACATACATATACATTGCATCACATAACATTACATTACATCATTATATTACATTACATACATATATACGTTACATTACGTACATATACATACATTATTTGCATATACATATACATTACATTACATTATTTATATATACATCATTACATTATTATACATACATTACATTTACATATACATCATTATTCATATAATCTACATTATACATACATATACATTACATTATATACAAATACATCATTACATCATATACATTACATTACATATACATTTTACATTACATTCCATCACACATATTAGAGATATTTTACATACATTACATACATACATTTGACAGGTACTTACATGCTAACATTACCTCACCTCACCTCGACACACACACACACCCCCAGACACACACACACACACACACACACACACACACACACACACACACACACACACACACACACACACACACACACACACACACACACACACACACACACACACACACACACACACACACACACACACACACACACACACACACACACACACACACACACACACACACACACACACACACACACACACACACACACACACACACACACACACACACACACACACACACACACACACACACACACACACACACACACACACACACACACACACACACACACACACACACACACACACACACACACACACACACACACACACACACACACACACACACACACACACACACACACACACACACACACACACACACACACACACACACACACACACACACACACACACACACACACACACACACACACACACACACACACACACACACACACACACACACACACACACACACACACACACACACACACACACACACACACACACACACACACACACACACACACACACACACACACACACACACACACACACACACACACACACACACACACACACACACACACACACACACACACACACACACACACACACACACACACACACACACACACACACACACACACACACACACACACACACACACACACACACACACACACACACACACACACACACACACACACACACACACACACACACACACACACACACACACACACACACACACACACACGCGTACGTGGGGACCAGGGTAATTCAGATCTCCCGTGACATGCTAACATGTCCATCCTCTTACCAAGGTGCTACCCTCCGTACACACCACACACACACACACACACACGCGTACGTGGGGACCAGGGTAATTCAGATCTCTTGTGACATCCATCCTCTTACCAAGGTGCTACCCCTCCGTACACCCCCAGACACACACACACACGCGTACGTGGGGACCAGGGTAATTCAGATCTCTTGTGACATCCTCTTACCAAGGTGCTACCCCTCCGTACACACTGCTGCTGCTGGTCGGTCTTCCTCTTCTTCTTCTTCTTGGTGGTTTTGGTCTCTGCTGCTGCTGCCGGTGGCGATCCTCTTCTTCTGCGGGTAGTGATCCTCTTCTCTTCTTCTGCTACTGCTGGTCTTCTTCTTCTTCCTTTGCTGCTGCTGGTGTAC
>NC_059257.1:10137280-10139780 GCF_017591435.1 Portunus trituberculatus | reverse complement strand
ACATAAAATGAAATGAAGGAAGCTGATGATAAGAGAATGACTAAGGAAGTAGGAAGGAAGGATATCTACGTCTACTACCACACACCTCCCGTCACACACCTACTTCTACCACAACACACCTACCTCTACACATCTGCTCTACTACCACACACCTCCCGTCACACACCTACTTACTACCACGACACACCTACCTCTACACATCTGCTCTACTACCACACACCTCCCGTCACACACCTACTTCTACACACACACATCTTCTCTACTACCACACACCTCCCGTCACACACCTACTTCTACCACTACACACCTACCTCTACACATCTGCTCTACTACCACACACCTCCAGTCACACACCTACTTCTACCACTACACACCTACCTCTACACATCTGCTCTGCCACCACACACCTACTACGTTACCAGCAGACACTTGCACTGTCTTCTAACATAACCTAACCTGAACTAACCTAACTTAAGAACAAACTAACCTGAAGTAACCTGATTTGAACTAACCTAACCTAACGTAACCCTAACCTAAAGTAAGCCATCACCACGCACCTGCTCACCACAATGTCCAGCTGGTGAATCTGTACACGTGGCTACTGAGGTAGTTTTGGTGCAGACCTTTCCCGCTGAACGAACACCGACACCAGCGTAACACTATTACATAATAACTCATTATTACTCTCAGCTGTGTTTGTCACTCTTATTTTGTGACGCAGAAACAAAAAGGCAAGGACTGGTGCATGTTGGGTGACACACACACACACACACACACACACACACACACACACACACACACACACACACACACACACACACACACACACACACACACACACACACACACACACACACACACACACACACACACACACACACACACACACACACACACACACACACACACACACACACACACACACACACACACACACACACACACACACACACACACACACACACACACACACACACACACACACACACACACACACACACACACACACACACACACACACACACACACACACACACACACACACACACACACACACACACACGGCCCGGTAGCTCATTGGTTAGAGCGCTGGCCTCACAAGCCAGAGGACCAGGGTTCGATTCCCCGGCCGGCTGGAGATATTTGGGTGTCTCCTTTCACGTGTAGCCCCTGTACACCTAGCAGTGAGTAGGTACGGGATGTAAATCGAGGAGTTGTGACCTTGTTGTCCCGGTGTGTGGTGTGTGCCTGGTCTCAGGCCTATCCGAAGATCGGAAACAATGAGCTCTGAGCTCGTTCCGTAGGGTAACGTCTGGCTGTCTCGTCAGAGACTGCAGCAGATCAAACAGTGAATTACACACACACACACACACACACACACACACACACACACACACACACACACACACACACACACACACACACACACAGCGCGTAGTGTAGTGGTTAGCACGCTCGACTCACACTCGAGAGGGTCCGGGTTCGAGTCCCGGAGGCGGCGAGGCAAATGGGCAAGCCTCTTAATGTGTGGCCCCTGTTCACCTAGCAGTAAATAGGTACGGGATGTAACTCGAGGGGTTGTGGCCTCGCTTTCCCGGTGTGTGGAGTGTGTTGTGGTCTCAGTCCTACCCGAAGATCGGTCTATGAACTCTGAGCTCGCTCCATAATGGAGAAGACTGGCTGGGTGACCAGTAGACGACCGATGTGAATTACACACACACACACACACACACACACACACACACACACACACACACACATGGTGAGGTTAAGCATTTCATTGTTTTAATGTCCCCCCCTTGTACATTTTCAGTGTAAATTTTTTGTTGCACTGCCAAATTAATAAACCGTATATTATTACTATTATTATTATTGTTATTATTATTATTATTATTAACATATTATAGTAACCAGATCCATCGTTGCTTAACCTCAGTGATGTAGCGAGAAACGGCATTTAGTGAACACGTTGCGGTCGTTGGCATCACCTCGAGACAAGGGACTTTGGTTAATTTAGCCCCGAGGTACTACATACGTATACCCGCACCACATTGACGGAAAAACGCCACAGGTATTAGCGGGGCTGGAGCGCTGGTGGTGTTGACTGCCGCTTGAAAACCCCTTGAGTGCCGCTCGGATCACCGCTGCTCCTTTACAGGCATCTCATGATGGCTGAACAAGGGTATGAATGAGGTACATGTGTCTTATGATTTAACCCCGTCAGTACCAGGACGTGTTTTTATATTCATTCTGTATACTATTTGGCGACTTTATACAGCTTCACAAACTTATGTGGGGATATAAGTAGTGAAATCTCTGGTCATTGATCTTTTCACCTTCCTAAATAAAATTGTCTAATTACACCAAAAATTCATGATAAAAATGCGTTCCAGTAATGAAAGGGTTAAGGTAGAAAAGGGTAGAATTGACGCCTGAAATGAGTGGATCAAGGCAGGAAAATGATAGATTTGTATCGTCTGGAAAGGCTAGAAAAGAGTAA
>NC_059257.1:10132775-10136780 GCF_017591435.1 Portunus trituberculatus | reverse complement strand
TTAAAAATTTTGTCGTTTTTTCCATGCCTTTCATTGTTTTTTTTTTATTTCGTCTTATTTTACCAACGTTAAATATTTAACACTTAGTTTCTAAATGTTACATTTTTTCTCTACTTTCTCTAAAACAAAATCTTGTATTTGTGTTTCTTGTTTTTAATTCTCTTGGTTTTCTTGTATTTGTAATACACCTTCTTGAAATTGTATCATCTTTGGTCCTCCTGTCTTTCATTTTGTTTTTCTGTGTTGTTTTCTCTTCATCCTCTAGACTTCATATGAGTAACGGTGCATTGCCTTTTGATGAATGGCTATTTCCAAACAATGGGTGATTCTTTTGTGCCAATTGTCTGTCTTTTCTATGTTCTTTTTTTCTTATTCTCCCAAACGCCATATATTTGGTAAAGTTACGTTTAAAAAGGTGGCGATTATTTTGTGCTACTTCTATAAATTATCCTGCTGATTTTATCTTTCTCTTTCTTTTCCTCATCCATGTTGTTTTCTACCATTCCTGAACTGTTATCAACATTTAACAGAGTTGCATCTAGAAATAAAAAGGCAGGTATTTTGTCCTACATTCTCTCTCTCTCTCTCTCTCTCTCTCTCTCTCTCTCTCTCTCTCTCTCTCTCTCTCTCTCTCTCTCTCTCTCTCTCTCTCTCTCTCTCTCTCTCTCTCTCTCTCTCTCTCTCTCTCTCTCTCTCTCTCTCTCTCTCTCTCTCTCTCTCTCTCTCTCTCTCTCTCTCTCTCTCTCTCTCTCTCTCTCTCTCTCTCTCTCTCTCTCTCTCTCTCTCTCTCTCTCTCTCTCTCTCTCTCTCTCTCTCTCTCTCTCTCTCTCTCTCTCTCTCTCTCTCTCTCTCTCTCTCTCTCTCTCTCTCTCTCTCTCTCTCTCTCTCTCTCTCTCTCTCTCTCTCTCTCTCTCTCTCTCTCTCTCTCTCTCTCTCTCTCTCTCTCTCTCTCTAAAAAAAAAAAAAAAAAAAAAAAAAAAAATGTCATCTTTGTCTTTCCTGCCTTCCATCCTCCTGGTCTTTGTGCGTGTTGTTGTTTTCATTTCTATTAGATAAGCGTTGTACATTTCCAAGAATAACGTTTGAAAAAGTTTCTAATTATACAGTGATGACTCCTCTAAAATCCATGCTGCCTTTGTTTTTTCCTTTCTTTCATTCTCGTGATTTTACGTGTTGTATTCCCCCATTCTCTCAAAGTTTAGGAGTCTACCAGAATTACGTTTTGAAAAAGAGTAGTTGTTTTGTGGTTGGTCTTCTAAAAACCCTTGTGTGTCTGTCCTTCCTGCCTTTCATCCTCGTGCTTTTTCTTTATGTTTTTTTTTTTCTTTAATTTTCTCAAACATGATATATTTAACAGGGCGTTGCGTTTTGAAAAGTAGGAATTTTTAATTAATTTATCAAAGTTCCTGTTAGTTTGTTCTACATTTTACGTACTCCTGTTTGTCTTTGTTCTTCTTTCCTTTTATACTCTTATTTTTTCTATGTGTTGTTTTCTCCCAATTTCTCAAATATTACACTAAAACACGGGCAATTATTTTTGTGCTATAACTTCTAAAAAACCCTGTTATATTTGTCTGGAATTCCTGATTTTCGCTTTAATGATTTCTCTATGTGCTGTTTCCTTTTATTCATGCTTGACAAACGAAGTATATTTAGCTTTGAGTTACGATTCGAAACGGGGATATTTTCAAGCATTTTTTTTTCTGGTAGGCAATAATTTCGTGCTACTTAACTAAATAAAAAAAAAGGTGAAAAGGAAAAAAAGAAAACTATTCTCTTGGCTTTCTCTGCTTTCATTTGCTTTGTTTTTTGTAAATATTGTTATCATAATTCTTTTTGCATGCGTTGTATTTTCATATTATGGTATTTTTTTAAGGTAAAACTTGTTCGTCTTTGCGTTTATTGTTTTTCATCATCTTGTTTTTTTTTATTTTTTTGCCTTCTTCTATCAAACTTGTAATATTTAGCAGTGAGTTAAGTTTTTAAAAAGTTACCAATTATGTTGAGCTACTTCCTCAACAAAGAAGTTTGTCGTTATGCTTCTTATATTTTATTTTCGTTTTTATCATTCCTGTCTAACAAACGTGATAAATTTAGCAGTGGGTTGCGTTTTGAAAGGTGGCTATTTCCAAAAAATTCAGTGAGTATTTGGTGCTGATAACCTTGTTGCCTTTGTCTTTCTACTTTTCATTCTCTTATCTGGTGCTGCCTCCTCTGAAAACGTTGTTGCCTTTGTCTTTCCTGTCTTTATTCCTCTGATTTTTTTTGTGTATAGTTTGATCCCATTCCCTCAGGAGTGATACATTTAGCTGTGCGTTGCGTTTTTTAAAAGTGGCTATTTTCGCACAATTTATGGAGATCAAAATGCTATTCTTCTGGAAGAGTTTACACTTGCTGTCTGTTTTATGAGCATTGCATCGTATTCATTCACGTTTATACTGCAATGAATAACACCTGGTATGTTTATTATTCTTTTCATCATTCCTGTGTTGCATCACAGCAATCATGACGGCATATCACTGGCGAAGGCGTCACTCGAGCATAATATGTACCACCACTCAACTTCGTTATATCACATCACAAACCTTCACATCATTACAAAACATTATGAATATTAATTGCTGTCATAACACAAGACAAACCTTTTGATCATTATTACAACGCATTACAGACCTGTACAGTATAATTATGTAGTGCGGTTATAGTCCCCACATTATAGAAAAGACATAGGTTTATTAGAATCTGTACAATTATCACTAAAAGGATACAGTGGTTAATAGATATTCCCTACGAAGCGAGACTGAGGCAGGTAAATTTACATTCCTTAGAGACGTAGGTTAAGAGAGGATAGAAGTCCTCGTGTGGTATAAGGTTTACAACAAAGGGGGCATTTGAAATTCTTAGGATCAGTAACTAGGATAGCACCAGAAATAATGGGTTCAAGCTTGAGAAACTTAGGATTAAGAAAGAGATGGGAAGGACTGGTTCTGTGATAGAGTGGTTCATGAATGGAAGGGACTCATTAATCAGGTTGTTAGCGCCACGTGAATAGGGAGTTTTTAAAGACTAGACAGATCTATGGATCCACGGGGATAATAGGTGGAAATAGGTAGGTATGCTTCGTACAGAAACTGCCACGTGTAGGCCTGATGGCTCCTTGCAGCTTCCCCTATTTTCCTTTTTGTTTTTTTATCTATCTATCCCATGTAGGCTTTTCACGGGAATTTATGGGGTAAAGAGGGTACTTTTTGGGGTGCCTCCTATCTAAAAGCCCACCCGCTAGGATACCGTTGCCCCGAGAGAGGAAGCCCAACCTATACTCTTATGTTCTCATCATCACAACATATCACACACCTGCTTATCTCTGTTACAGTCCATCACACACCTGCCCGTCACTATTACAGGACATAAAAACTTGCTTGTTACAATTACCACATGACAAATCTGCTCATCACAATTAGAACTGACTTGCTCAAAATAAAAGACAAAACATGACCACAACTGCATCACATCACAAACTTATTCACCACCACCACTACATCACACCAGAGTATCACCATCATCCCAAAACATCACTCTCCTATTCATCACTACCAAAACACTTCACAAATCATTTCACCACTATCCCATCACCTCTTCAGCCTTCTCATCACCATCACCTCGCGTCACACACCTGCTCTCCTCCACTCCTGAACTCTGATGGTGGTGGTAGTGGTGGTGGTGGTGGTGGTGGTGGTGGTGCTTGGCTGTGTCTCTCGTAATATTTCCCATTCGTCTTTCCACTAAACAACTCCCCCTTCCATCTTAACCACCTTTCCTCTTACCGCTCTTTCTCTCCCTCTAGCCATCCCTCTCCATTACTCTCCCCTCTCCCTCTTTATTTTCTCTTTTATTTGAATTTCTCTTTATTTGTATTTCTCACTTAATGTTTTCCTTTTTTTTTTTTGTTTAAGTACATTCAAAAGTTCCTACTATTGATTGATTTATTATTTTTTTGGTAGTGGT
>NC_059257.1:10070254-10113150 GCF_017591435.1 Portunus trituberculatus | reverse complement strand
TATACAGAGTGATGATTGGCATGGAAAAAATGGATAAGGAAGATCTGTGTATGTGGAATGAAAGAATGTCGAGAGGGCATGGGAAAAAACTAAAAATGGCCACTTATAGGAGAGATGTGAAAAAATATAGCTTCCCTCATAGAAGGGTGTAAGCATGGAATAGTTTAGACGTGGAAGTGGTCAACGCAAGGAATATTCATGATTTTAAGAAAAAGCTGGACATTAGTAGATATGGAGACGGGACAGTACGAGCATAGCTCTTTTCCCGTATGTTACAATTAGGTAAATTAGGTAAATACACAAGCCATATTGATAGAATTTTCAGAGAGACGTATAATTTGCTAAGGAATATTGGAGTAGCATTTCACTATATGGACAAGGAAATGATGAAGAAATTGATAAGTACTAAAATAAAACCTAGATTGGAATATGCAGGAGTTGTGTGGACTCCCCATAAAAAGAAACACATAAGAAAATTAGAGAGACTACAAAAAATGGCTGCAAGAATGGTTCCAGAATTTAAAGGGATGGCATATGAGGAGAGACTAAAGGCAATGGATCTACCAACCTTGGAGCAGAGAAGAGAGAGGGGATCTGATACAAGTTTATAAATTGATTAACGGAATGGATGAAGTGGATAATGAGAAACTGATCCTGAGAGAAGAATATGACTTTAGAAGCACAAGATCGCATAGTAAGAAACTAAGGAAGGGACGATGTCTGAGAGATGTTAAAAATTTAGTTTCCGCAAAGATGTGTTGAGACTTGGAACAGTTTGAGTGAGGAAGTGGTGTCAGCAAAGAGTGTACATAGTTTTAAAGAAAAATTAGATAAGTCTAGATATGGAGACGGGACCACACGAGCATAAAGCCCAGGCCCTGTAAAACTACAACTAGGTAAATACATACACACACACACACACACCTGCACTCCACAAACAACCCTTAAATCACACCTGGAAAACACCCACAATAAGTCTACCCTAGCCAACCCACACCAAAAAAATAAACACTATACATAGGTAGCTATAGTTGACATTACAAAACATACAAAAACAGTATTATTCCAGTGTTTCACCACATTCCACTAAATGTTTTTTACCCACCTCATGAGATAGAGCTCCTCATTACGAGTATTTTTAATCCCATATTTATAAGGCGCAACCTATTTATAATGGTGATACCGAATTTCAAAAATTTAATCGTATTTTGGCGATCTCACTCCCGAGTCAATAGAACAGAGACAGACTGGCGAGAGCTGCTCGACCCAGGGCAGCGGCTAGCGTGCGGGCCAACATTAGTGACTCGTTTTGTTTGAGCTATTGTTTCCGCTGATTGGTTACTTCCGTTTGAAAGTGAACTGGCAGCCAATGAAAAAAAATCATAATTTATTCAACCAATCACGGTGGCCTTGAGACTTGCGGTATGAATTTGAATTCAGTTTGAGGCAAGATGTCCCACTGTGCAGGTTGTGAACTGCATTACTTCAATGTTTTGGTTATCATATTTTCAATAGATGTCATGTCGGCTGAGTGAGAGCTGTGAGGGTGGAGCTGGGAAACGAGGAAAACTGGAGGGACCACTTCATTTGGACAGTGCCACAGTTCCTACTAATACATATTGGTTTGTAGAGCAAGAAAAATAAATCATGAAAATAATTTAATACAACAACACCTGGATAGAATTTTGATTGTCCCCATCATATTGACAGGTTAATGGTATATGATGGCTGTTATTATCATTGATGTTTTCTTTCAGGGTTCACAAGCAGACACGCAGTGTTGTCCAAAGAGGCACTGGGCAGCTGAAACACCGATTTCATGTCTTGCACAGTGAGGTCCGGGTCAGCCCACCATTGAAGGTGTGCAAGATGGTGCATGTTTGTGCTATGTTGCACAATATATGTAAAGACAGGAATATTCCTATTCCTATTGATGCAGGCCACCCTGACTTTGAAGAGCAGCAGCACGACTTCGTACAAGAAGTGCCACCACTTCCAGCTGCTCGACAAAATCCGGGTCGCCTGTATCGAGATGAATTCTGCAACTTGCATTTCAAGTATGTTGATTATTTTGTACCAATATATACTGGCTTTACTGTATTTGATCTTGGATATGTCTACTTATCATGCATTAGTATCTCATTACTGTTGATTAACCACCTTTTTTTTCAGCAATCCTGCCAGAAACATGGCCCACCTGCCCCACCACTGATCTGGTGACACATGCAGAGATCAATTTTGCAACTTGCATTTCAAGTATGTTGGTTATTCATTCTGTACCAATATTTACTGGCTTCTATAAATAATCTTGGATACATTCACTCATCATCTCATTATTGTTGATAAGCAACCTAATTTTTCTTTTCTTTTTTTTTTTTTCATTCTTTCCAGCATTCCTGCTTGAAGTGCGGATCTCCTGCCCTTCAGCACACATGGCCAGTCACATGCCAAGGTACTGTCAACATCTATGTTTTCCATCTCCTTAATTCTTATCCTCACTGCTTTTGTGTTGACATTTAAAAACTGTACACTCTTCTAAATCAACATAAATGCTTTCTATCTCTCCTAATTGTCATCCTCCACACTTCCATGTCAACATTTTAAACCTTACACTCTTCTAAATCAACATAGATACTTTCATCTCTCTTAATCCTCATCCTCCACACTTCCATGTCCACATTTAAAACTGTACACTCTTCTAAATCAACATATATACTTTCATCTCTCTTAATTCTCATCCTCCAAACTTCTGTGTCCACATTTAAAACTGTACACTCTTCTAAATCAACATACATGCTTTCCATCTCTCTTAATTGTCATCCTCCACACTTCTGTGTCCACATTTAAAACTGTACACTCTTCTAAATCAACATATATACTTTCCATCTCCCTTAATTCTTATCCTTGCTGCTTCCATGTCCACATTTAAAACCATACACCCTTCTAAATCAACATACATGCTTTCCATCTTCCTTAATTGTCATCCTCACCACTTCCATCACTTTCTTCCTGGGAGCTCCTGGCCTCACTGTCCTTTTCTGGCAAATATTCCTCATGTGAGTCACTAATGAGTCCTTCTGATTGACTCTCATTGTCCTCAGAATCCTGTAATTCATCTAATAGAGCCAGCTCACCCTCAGAATCCCTCAAGGGTGACAATGACAACACCATTACACCACACTGGTCAGTAACACACTGCCCACCGGCCACCACCCTCCCCTCAGGCCACACGGTCCCTCCCCAAGCCACCGTACCCAGTGTCCCTGAAAACAGTTAGTCACTTTGTCACTGAATCATAAAAAACACACAAAGCGAGTAGATGAAGCACTGATGGAGCGATGGTGTGTGCATGTACTGTAAATATCTTGAAACACCCTTAAAACACCCTAACATAGCCTAAAATAGTTAAAAACAGTCTTAAACACCCTTAAATAGCCTTAAAATAACCCTAAAAACAGTCTTAAACACCCTTAAAATAGCTTAAAACTGCCTTAAACATCCTAAAATTCTTCAAACACCCTAAAATAGCCTTAAACAATCTAAAACAGCCTAAAAATACCCTAAGACAGCCTTAAAACACCCTAAAGTAGCCTTAAACACCCTCAAAGTCTTCAAACACCCTAAAACAGCCTTCAATACTCACAGTTGGCTAGGTGTGTCCCAGCTGGTGTAGTTGCTATGTTCCATCCCTACATAGAGCCACTTCCTTTAGTACGGCCGGTGGTGGCTGGTGATCCTGTTGGGAGGAGGTGGTGGTGGTTATAATAGTACTAGTGGTGGTAGTGAAATGGTGTGGTTTTGTGAGCATCTGATGTGGTAATGTTGGTTGTTTGTGGTGGTTGTGGGTGTGGTTGGACAGTGGTGGTGGTGGTGGTGGTGGTAATAGGAGGATTTTAAAAAGACAAATATTTTCCGGCCAAAACAAGTTAAAAATTGAGGTTTATGAGACAAAATTGTAAGGAAAAACACGCTTTCACACACCGACACTCACCAAACACACAGCACACCAGCACACACCATTCCCACACCTGCACACACCAACAAACCACAAACAACCCTTTGCAAACACTGGAAAATGCAAAAAACACACACCCAAAAAATATATAGTAGCTTACACTAAAAACATTTACACACACACCACACGTACACACACACACACCACACCTGCGGACACCCTTCCCACACCCGCACACACCTGCACAGTACACAGCTTGGTGTGTGGAGGAGATATGGAGGAAAGAAAAGGAGGTGGTGGAGGAAAAATGAGAAAAATTATCAGGTTTTGAAGTGAGATTTAGAAAAGTACTATTTTGACTATGATAGAAGTGAGATAGGAGACTCAAAATTAGAGGGAAGGTGGAGGAAACATGGAGGAAATAGTCTACTGAAGGAAAAGCCTGGAGGTAACCTGTGGAGGAAACAAGACAAACATTACCTAACCAAAACGCACCAAAAATTACCTAAAAATATTGCATCACACACACACACACACACTCCACAAACAACCCTTAAATCACACCTGGAAAACGCCCACAATAAGTTTACCCTAGCCAACCAACACCAAAAAAAAAAAAAATAAACACTATACATAGGTAGCTATAGTTGACATTACAAAAACGTACAAAAAACACACTTACACACACACCACACTCACAGCACACCTGAGGACACCTTTCCCACACCCACACACACTCACCTCTCCCTCTGGAACTTGGTGAGTGGAGTATTTGTGGAGTTTTGCCGCAGAGAGGAGACATGCAGCAAGTCAACAGCAGCGGCTCTCCAAGAACCCATTGTGACATTGTGGCAAGCCATGGTGCACCTCTGGAATAGTGGTAGTTGTTGTAGTAGTGGTAGTGGTGGTGGTGGTAGTAATAGTATAAATGAGGCGTGACAAGGCGTAGGAAAGGGTGAAGGACACTGCCTACCACACTATAACACCACCATATCTCACTAACCACTTCAACTATCAAACTATCACGCATATGGGAGGTGTATGGATCCACAAACTATCTACGGAGGCAATATGGGGCGTGACAAGGCGTAGTAAATAAGAAAAACTGAAAATAGTTAACACAGAGAGGGCCGATGTGGAAGGCAGGATGGCGGACACTGCCTAACACAAGAACACCACCATATCTCAGTAACCGCTTCAACTATCAAACTATCCCGCGCATGGGAGGTGTATGGGTGCATAAGCTATCTATGGAGGCAATATGGGGGCGTGACAATGCGTAGGAGGGCAGGAATGACCACCGCAAATATGAGGCAACAAAACCCAAAAGTTTGCTTATAAAGACGCACTTATTTTCACTTTACCAGACTTTTTCACCTTAATTGGCACGTCTCACTAACTCTACATACTTTAGATAATAAGCATGTACACGCACACACTTGGGAATAACTCACCTGCTCCACAAATGTTCAAAAACTGTAAATCTCAAAAAAGAGCTAACAATGGCGGATCTTCTCCTTCTTCTTCTTCTACGCAAAATGTCAACATCATTGTATACACTTCCTCTATCACTCAAACTTCTTATAAAATTCAAAATAACATTGAAATAAAATAAATAAAATATGAAATGGTAAAGAAAAATGAAAATAACATGTGTATTATATTCCCAATACCGAAATGGGGGTGTTGGGGTCACTCAAATCTTGATAAAATACATATTTAGCCGTATGGATTGAAATATTTCTACTTAATTAGTGAAGTTGGCACTTTTCTGATATCTGATTTGTTATTAGTAAAGTAAACTAATTTCTAAACTACAATAGAATCGAGTCCAGCTGTGTTTTGGTTTACCGAAAAAATAACGTTAAAGTCACTGCAAGGAATATAACGTTTTTTTTTTTTTTATTAGCACGCCTAGGATTGTTTTGGTGCTTGATATAACACTTAAAAGATATGAAAAACATGATTCAAGTAACAATATTCCATAAAGTTTAGTCTACCTATTCGTATTTTCAATTTCAAAATTTTGAATGGTAACAAAATAGAAAACAAAAATCTTTATATGACAAAGAATCTGTGTTTTCTTTATTCGGCTGGAAAGCGAAAATTTGTGTTATTCAGAAAATGTAATATAACGTAGTTTGGGTGAGCTTTCCATCTCGACATTGTGGTGTGTTTGTCACCCGTTAATTGGACACAAACACCTTCCTTTCCACCGCTTTCAATAAAAACCACCCGGTAGGAATATTATATTTTGATTATTAGTTACACTATTTATCGCGCCTAAAAGTGTAGTGTATACTAGTCTGGGAGCCGTTTTTCTTGTGGCGATTTTTTAAATGAATTATCTACGTCAATATTGAACCCACGGGGGGCGCCTCACCCCTGCCTTCCCCATGGACAGTCCAGCAATGTCTGCTTCCACTCCCCCTGTGTTTCCAGACCCAGAGAGTGAAGCAAAGCCAGAATCAACCACCACACTAGATAAATAGCCATTACTGTGGTAAATAAGGCGATGGTTGTGTATATGTACCCCAGTTAACACCGCCCGCCGCCCACCTCACCCACACCCACAGCCCGCCCCAACATTTCCTTCAATTCTCACTGTTTTCTGCTGCTGCTGCGCGCCTCAAATGCATAGCAGGGACAAAAGAGGAGCGAGTAGTAGTAGTAGCAGGAGCAGCAGTGTTATTATTATTACTATGAGGGTTAATGTGCGTGTGTGGGGGCTGGGCTGTTTTATGTAAAATTCTCTCTCTCTCTCTCTCTCTCTCTCTCTCTCTCTCTCTCTCTCTCCATGAAGGCCACAGAGGTGACTAGGTAGAGTGTTCCTGCTGTTAATAATTTAGAAATGTTGTTAATCTCTCACTGGAACCTTAAAAACAATAACAACTTCAACTATACTCTATTGATGAAGGTTAGACACACAACCCGTCACTTCAGAGGAGCTTGGCGGTGTCTTATGGTGTGGCTTGACAATGTTAGGGCTGGATATGTCACTAAGCTCTCTCTCTCTCTCTCTCTCTCTCTCTCTAAAATAGTGAAGACTCAATGGTCTAATGGCACACAAATCTCAAGGTAAAAATGTGTCCCAGTACTGAAGGGGTTAAAATAGTGAAGACTGTGGCCATTAATCTTCTGCCTCCATACACCCTTCCTAATGTCAATAAAATGGTCTAATGGTACACAAATCTGAAGGTAAAAATGTGTCCCAGTACTGAAGGGGTTAAAATAGTGAAGACTGTGGCCATTAATCTTCTGTCCTCCATACACCCTTCCTAATGTCAATAAAATGGTCTAATGGTACACAAATCTCAAGGTAAAAATGTGTCCCAGTACTGAAGGGGTTAAAATAGTGAAGACTGTGGCCATTAATCTTCTGCCTCCATACACCCTTCCTAATGTCAATAAAATGGTCTAATGGTACACAAATCTCAAGGTAAAAATGTGTCCCAGTACTGAAGGGGTTAAAATAGTGAAGACTGTGGCCATTAATCTTCTGCCTCCATACACCCTTCCTAATGTCAATAAAATGGTCTAATGGTACACAAATCTCAAGGTAAAAATGTGTCCCAGTACTGAAGGGGTTAAAATAGTGAAGACTGTGGCCATTAATCTTCTGCCTCCATACACCCTTCCTAATGTCAATAAAATGGTCTAATGGTACACAAATCTCAAGGTAAAAATGTGTCCCAGTACTGAAGGGGTTAAAATAGTGAAGACTGTGGCCATTAATCTTCTGCCTCCATACACCCTTCCTAATGTCAATAAAATGGTCTAATGGTACACAAATCTCAAGGTAAAAATGTGTCCCAGTACTGAAGGGGTTAAAATAGTGAAGACTGTGGCCATTAATCTTCTGCCTCCATACACCCTTCCTAATGTCAATAAAATGGTCTAATGGTACACAAATCTCAAGGTAAAAATGTGTCCCAGTACTGAAGGGGTTAAAATAGTGAAGACTGTGGCCATTAATCTTCTGCCTCCATACACCCTTCCTAATGTCAATAAAATGGTCTAATGGTACACAAATCTCAAGGTAAAAATGTGTCCCAGTACTGAAGGGGTTAAAATAGTGAAGACTGTGGCCATTAATCTTCTGCCTCCATACACCCTTCCTAATGTCAATAAAATGGTCTAATGGTACACAAATCTCAAGGTAAAAATGTGTCCCAGTACTGAAGGGGTTAAAATAGTGAAGACTGTGGCCATTAATCTTCTGCCTCCATACACCCTTCCTAATGTCAATAAAATGGTCTAATGGTACACAAATCTCAAGGTAAAAATGTGTCCCAGTACTGAAGGGGTTAAAATAGTGAAGACTGTGGCCATTAATCTTCTGTCCTCCATACACCCTTCCTAATGTCAATAAAATGGTCTAATGGTACACAAATCTCAAGGTAAAAATGTGTCCCAGTACTGAAGGGGTTAAAATAGTGAAGACTGTGGCCATTAATCTTCTGCCTCCATACACCCTTCCTAATGTCAATAAAATGGTCTAATGGTACACAAATCTCAAGGTAAAATGTGTCCCAGTACTGAAGGGGTTAAAATAGTGAAGACTGTGGCCATTAATCTTCTGCCTCCATACACCCTTCCTAATGTCAATAAAATGGTCTAATGGTACACAAATCTCAAGGTAAAAATATGTCCCAGTACTGAAGGGGTTAAAATAGTGAAGACTGTGGCCATTAATCTTCTGCCTCCATACACCCTTCCTAATGTCAATAAAATGGTCTAATGGTACACAAATCTCAAGGTAAAAATGTGTCCCAGTACTGAAGGGGTTAAAATAGTGAAGACTGTGGCCATTAATCTTCTGCCTCCATACACCCTTCCTAATGTCAATAAAATGGTCTAATGGTACACAAATCTCAAGGTAAAATGTGTCTCAGTACTGGGTTAAAATAGTGAAGACTGTGGCCATTAATCTTCTGTCCCAGTACTAATGTCAATAAAATGGTCTAAGTACACTGTGGCCAATTAATCTTCTGCCTCCAGTACACCCTTCCTAATGTCCATAAAATGGTCTAATGGTACATAAAATGGTCTCAAGGTAAAAATGTGTCCCAGTACTGAAGGGGTTAAAATAGTGAAGACTGTGGCCATTAATCCTCTGACCTCCATACACCCTTCCTAATGTCAATAAAATGGTCTAATGGTACACAAATCTCAAGGTAAAAATGTGTCCCAGTACTGAAGGGGTTAAAATAGTGAAGACTGTGGCCATTAATCTTCTGCCCTCCATACACCCTTCCTAATGTCAATAAAATGGTCTAATGGTACACAAATCTCAAGGTAAAAATGTGTCCCAGTACTGAAGGGGTTAAAATAGTGAAGACTGTGGCCATTAATCTTCTGACCTCCATACACCCTTCCTAATGTCATCAAAATGGTCTAATGGTACACAAACCTCAAGGTAAAAATGTGTCCCAGTACTGAAGGGGTTAAAATAGTGAAGACTGTGGCCATTAATCCTCTGACCTCCATACACCCTTCCTAATGTCAATAAAATGGTCTAATGGTACACAAATCTCAAGGTAAAAATGTGTCCCAGTACTGAAGGGGTTAAAATAGTGAAGACTGTGGCCATTAATCTTCTGCCCTCCATACACCCTTCCTAATGTCAATAAAATGGTCTAATGGTACACAAATCTCAAGGTAAAAATGTGTCCCAGTACTGAAGGGGTTAAAATAGTGAAGACTGTGGCCATTTATCCTCTGCCCTAATGTCATCAAAATGGTCTAATGGTACACAAACCTCAAGGTAAAAATAGGTCCCAGTACTGAAGGGGTTAATAACTTTCAAAATAATAATAAAGACATTAGAAAGTGTAAATTTGTGCTTCAAAGATGACACTTTAAATGTGACTCACTTATTCTTTGCAGACGATGGAATGCTGTCAGCGAGCAGCATGGAAGACGCAGAGAGAGTGGTGGTCAGGTGGTGGTGGAGACAGGGAGAGTATGTGGCCTGGAGATTAACAAACAGAACACCAATAATCTTGTGACCTCCATGCACCCTTCCTAATGTCAATAAAGTTGTCTTATCATGCCCAAAATTGTCTTATAATGCCCTCAAAAAATACCAATCTATCTCAAAATGCCTCAAAACATGTCAAACTGTCTTAAAAGCCTCAAAACATCCCAAACTGTCTTAAAATGCCCCCAAAACCTACCAAACTGTCTTAAAATAACTCAAAACATGACAAACTGTCTTAAAATTAACTCAAAACATGACAAACTGTCTTAAAATACCCTGAAAACATCCCAACTGTCTTAAAATGCCTTCAAAACCTACCAAACTGTCTTAAATTACCTCAAAACATGACACTTTCTTAAAATAATTTTACACAATCTCAAAAAAATAAAACTTGATTAACATCTGAGAGAGAGAGAGAGAGAGAGAGAGAGAGAGAGAGAGAGAGAGAGAGAGAGAGAGAGAGAGAGAGAGAGAGAGAGAGAGAGAGAAACTTTAATGAATGTTGTTGTAGCAAAGAAATACACAAAACTATCTCTATTTAAACAACACACTGTAGAAATATTGGATAAAAACTGACTTTGTATGACACACACACACACACACACACACACACACACACACACACACTGAAATACTGCAAGAAGACCTAAATAAGATCTGGGAATGGAGTAAGAAGTGGGAAATGGAATTCAATGTGAACAAAAGTCATGTCATGGAAATGGGAAAGAGTGAAAGACGACCCGTGGGAATCTATAAGATGGGAGATGGAGTAGAACTGGAGAAAGTCAAAAGGAAAAGGACTTAGGAGTGACGATGGAAGAAAACAATCAACAAGTAAGCCATATTGATAGAATTTTAGAGAAACATATAATTTGCTAAGGAATATTTGAGTAGCATTTCACTACATGGACAAAGAAATGATGAAGAAATTGATAAGTACTATAATAAGACCCAGATTGGAATATGCAGGAGTAGTGTGGACTCCTCATAAAAAGAAACACATAAAGAAATTGGAGAGGCTACAAAGAATAGCTACAAGAATGGTTCCAGAATTTGAAGGGATGACATATGAGGAGAGACTAAAGGCTATGGATCTACCAACCCTGGAACAAAGAAGGGAGAGAGGAGACCTGATACAAGTTTATAAATTGATCAACAGAATGGACCAAGTGGATAATGAGAAACTGATCCTGAGAGAAGAATATGACATCCGAAGCACAAGATCGCATAGTAAAAAGCTGAGAAAAGGAAGATGTCTGAGAGATATTAAAAAATATAGTTTCCCGCAGAGATGTATTGAGACGTGGAACAGTTTAGATGAAGAAGTAGTGTCTGCAACGAGTGTGCATACTTTTAAAGTAAGATTGGATAAGTGTAGATATGGAGACGGGGCCACACCACCATAAAGCCCAGGCCCTGTAAAACTACAACTAGATAAAATACAACTAGGTAAATACACACCAAGCGGCCCTCGTCAAGATGGGTAGAGGCCTGCTGTGCCACTCACGGCTACAACATCTCCCCCCCCTGACGCGCCCCAGCCAATCCATGCCACACCACACACAAACGTGGTCACGCCACTCAAGGCCCCAAGAACTGACCGTTATCATCACAGTGCTATCCCCTCCATGGTGCCACCCATAAACAGCTAACTTAAGGTTCTCATCTTAAGTCTTCCGCAATCCCCATGTGTGCATTTTCAGTATCTATGTACTGCAATTACTAATAAACCATATTATTATTATTATTATTTACACACACACACTGGGATGGACTGGGAGAGAGAAAAGGAGGACAGAGAAGTCTGTGAGCATGTATTTCATGAGAAGTTATGGGTGGAAGGAGCACAGGTGGAGAAGATGTACAGAATGGGAATGAAAGTGAGAGGGAGTGAGAGGCCCCTAATAGTATGTATGTCTGCGTGATGTATATGATAAATGGGAGGTGGTGAAGAGGGGCAGACAGCTGAGAGACTGTCATGAGGAAGACATAAGTCAAATCAGGATTGCCCTGACAAAACTAAGAAAGAGAGAGAACAAGACGCAATGCTAAAGGAAAAGTTGCAAGACAAAAGAAGACAAGGAGGCCAGTGGAAAATACAGAGGGGAAAAATTGTGAGAGTAGGAGAAGGCACTGGTGGGGACTGAAATACAGGTGTACGGGACAAAGAAATCAGCGAAAAGAGTGTCAAAATGAAGGTAATAAATATACAAGGGCTAACACAAACTAAAGCAAAAGAAGTAGAAGAGTTAGTGAGTGATGATAGTATAGTTTGCTTAACAGAGACCCAGAAGAAGCTAAGAGATATAAACTTCAGTGATAACTGTGTGATAGTAGATAATATGAGAGAGGAGCAAGATAGAAAGGGAGGAGGACTAATGGTGCTATATAGGAAGGATACAGGAGTAGACCTAGAGAAGATACCAACAAAATGTCCGGATATATTGCACACAAAAGGGAAAATGAGAGGATGGGAGATGAGACTAGTAGTGGTTTACCTGAGTGTTAACGATCCACCCAGAAATAATAATATTAAGCTACAAATGGAAAGGATAATAAATGGAAACTCTCACCCGCTCTTAGTCATGGGTGACTTTAATGGACATGTGGGCTTCAAAGGGGAGCAGAAGGTGAATACAAATGGAGAAATCATTTTGGAATTGATAATGTTAAATGATGATTGCAAATGCACAGGAGGAGAGTTCACATGGAGCAGAAATGAACAAAGGAGTGTTATTGATTATGTACTGGCAACAAATCAAGTCTATAGGAAATTCAAGAGCATGCATATAGATGAGGAGAAGGACATTTTGACATGTCAGACCACAATCCAATTGAAGTGGAGCTAATAATAAAAGAGAAGAAGAAAAAATGTGAGAGAAAAGAGTGGGTTGTGAAGGAGTATTATAAAACAGACAATAATTCCTTAGAAAGATTTTGGGTGTGCATGGAAAGCCAGGCGCTAAATAAGGAAGTGGAGAACATTGAAAAATTGGAGTCACTAATAAAGAGAAGGTGCTAAAAGGAAAATATAGGAGAAGAGGAGAAAAGAATAGCAAGAACACAGAGCCTGTATGGATAAATGATGTAATTAGGAAAGAAATCAAAGAAAGGAGGAGGAGAAATGCAACAACAAATGAAGAAGAGAGGGAAAGGTGGAAGGAGTTATACCCAAAGCAAAAAGAAAGGGTACATGTGCTAATAAAAAAGGAGATCTGTAAACAAGAAGAGAAAACAGTCAAAGAAATGAAGGAAAGCAAGGATGGAGGAAAGAAGATGTGGGAGTACATTAAGAAGCTAAAAGGGAAAAGATCAAGGAGAAAAATCCCTAAAATCTATGGAGAAGATGGGGTACAACTGGAGCAGGAGAAGGTGGGGGGGAGGAGGTAAAGAAATTGTGGAGCAACATATATAGAAAATATGAAAACAATATTGAAGAAATGTGGAATGTGAGGAGAGAGAGGAGTATGAGAACATGATCAAAGACATAGAAGAGAAACGATCAGTTAGGCTGAACGCAGTTGATGAACAAGGGACACAAATGCAATATATACAGACTTGTGCAGTGGAGGTATGGGAACACATCGACATGGCAAGAAGGGTGACAGGAGGAGAGGTGCAATTACAACAGAACATTATCACAGAGGAAAGAGTGGCGAGGTGTCTGGGAAAAATGAAGAGCAAACGAGCTGTGGGGACAGATAATATTAAAGGACAAATGTACAAGGAGATAGGAAATAGCACAGTATTAAAGGAAATATTAGCAAAGGGAATGAAAAGTACATTAGAGTCAGGCCATGTACCACCAAGCTGGAAAGAATCAAGGACAGTGATGATCCCCAAAACAAGATGCCCAAAAGCCAAGGATTTGAGACCTATTGCATTAACTAACGTTGGGTATAAACTAATGATGTCAATCATAAGAGATAGCTTAGAAGATCACATAACAAAGAACAGCTTAGGAAACAAACGCAAGGAGGTTTCACAGAACGTAGTACAATTGAAAATAACATTTTGTTCTAAAATACTGCATACAAAAATCTTTCAAGATGAAAAAGCGTTAATTGTAACATCAATTCATTTTGCCAAAGCATAAAGAGGGAGAAATTAATACACCAGCCATACCAGGAAAATACTGAAAAAATAATTGGGGCTCTGCTTTTTAACAATACAGACATACAACAAACAAACACAACTCTGCAAAAATTTTGGAATGTAAGACAAAAGAAGATCAAGGAAATAGAAGACGATAACAGAAATCAATAAGTGAAAGAACAAAAGACCACGACAGCCAGAAAAATACGTCAGGGAGAGCCGATACAAAGGCATCTCTCCCGACCTACAACTCAACTCAACTGGGAAAGGCTGGAATACACTGAGAGAGGCTGGGAGGCACTGGGAGAGGCTGGGATGCACTGGAAAAAGCTGTGATGTCACTGGGAGAGGTTGGGATGCACTGGGAGAGGCTGGGAGGCACTGGGAGAGGCTGGGAGGCACTGGGAGAGGCTGGGAGGCAATAGGAGAGGCTGGGAGGCACTGGGAGAGGTTGGGAGAGACTGGGAGGCACTGTGAGAGACTGGGAGGCACTGGGAGAGGTTGGGATGCACTGGGAGAGGCTGGGAGGCACTGGGAGAGGTTGGGAGAGACTGGGAGAGCTGGGAGGCACTGGGAGAGGTTGGGAGGCACTGGAAGAGGCTGGGAGGCACTGAGAGAGACTGGGTTGCACTGGGAGAGATTGGGAGGCACTGGGAGAGGTTGGGATGCACTGGGAGAGGTTGGGATGCACTGGGAGAGACTGGGAGGCACTGGGAGAGGTTGGGAGAGACTGGGAGGCACTGGGAGAGGTTGGGATGCACTGGGAGAAGCTGTGATGCCACTGGGAGAGGTTGGGAGGCACTGGGAGAGGATGGGAGGCACTGGGAGAGGCTGGGATGCACTGGGAGAGGTTGGGAGGCACTGGGAGGCACTGGGATGCACTGGGAGAGGCTGGGAGGCACTGGGGAGGAGGCTGGGAGGCACTGGGACTGGGAGGAGGAGGCTGGGAGGCACTGGGAGAGGCTGGGAGGTACTGGGAGAGGCCGGGATGCACTGGGAGAGGCTGGGAGAGACTGGGAGAGGCTGGGAGGTACTGGGAGAGGCCGGGATGCACTGGGAGAGGCTGGGAGGCACTGGGAGGAGGCACTGGGAGGCTGGGAGGCACTGGGAGAGGCTGGGAGGGCACTGGGAGGCTGGGAGCACTGGGAGGCACTGGGAGGCTGGGAGACACTGGGGGCTGGGATGCAGGAGGCTGGGAGGCACTGGGATAGACCAGCTGGACTGAAATAAGACAGAACAGAACACACCAAAATCTTATATCACCTATTTCAACGCCGCCCACGCCCCGACACGCCGCCCACTCCACCCACAGCACGGGAAAGGAGTTCAACATATATAAATAGGAATTAAAATATATATTAAAAGTCCTTGATACCATAATAGCGATGTTCTTATAATACCGTCACTCTTCTGCCGTCTATAAATTTCTGTCGTTTATTGATTTTACATTCTCGCTTTGAGTCAATCTTTTCGTAATGACTTCTTCTCATAATTCTTCGCTCTTTAATGAAATTTTTGTCCCTCTATATCACTTTATAGTCGTTTTTGTTGTATGATATGACTAGATAAAACGTATAACAAAACATCAAACAAGATATATTAGTTTGAAATAGTATACTTAAGAAATGGCAGTGATATAATACTTGACTTCTATATAAACACACCATACTGTACTGAAATCTTACAAAATTCAACAATAACCTAGTTTTTCGTGTGAATTTTACGTCCAACCCACCCCTAGGCGTACTTTTGAAGGCAGAATTACGCCCGCATTCAAAAAAGCTTTATTCTCTCTCCACGACTGTTTTCCAAGGCCTCAGAGATGACTGGAGAGTTTTCAAGAGTGTTTCTCCTCTTACTAATGCATAAATCATGTCATTCTGTCTTTAAAACCGTAAAAACATCCTAAAAATTGCTCTGATATCTTAAAATCTTGCTTAAAAAAGCTTTATTCTCTCATCACGACTGTTTTCCAAGGGCCTAGAGATGACTAAAGGGTTTTCAAGAGTGGTTCTCCTGTTAGCAATGTAGAAATCATGTCACTCTGCCTTGAGAACCGTAAAAACACCCTAAAAAATGCTCTTATATCTTCAAATCTTGCTTAAAAATGCTTTATTCTCTCTTCACACCTGCCTTACGGCCACCTGACCCTGTGCCACCCAGGACTGCCCCTTACTATACTGCTGCAGTAGGGGGCTGAGCGTGCAGTCCCCGCATCGCAGGCTGGCGTGCCTTCGACCCTCCAGGACGTGGTGCAGCTCTTGCTGGAAATCCGGGGCGAGGTCAGGGACTTGTGTGTGAGGGTCACTGCCTTGGAGCGACAGCGGGACGTAGCGAGCCCTCCGCCCCAACCTGCTCGCAAGAACCAGCCCCGGAGTTCACACGGTCACAAAGGTCACTGCGGTCACCAGCCCCGGACCAGCCCTTGTCTGTGCCGGACCGCACAGTGCTGTAACAATAAAGTTATCAGTCTCTCTCTCTCTCTCTCTCTCTCTCTCTCTCTCTCTCTCTCTCTCTGTATAAAATCACCAAATAGTCACCACAAGGAATATGAAAAACGCGTCATGGTACTGGTGAAGTTAAGAGCATCTCCCCTACGCCCACCACCTCACCAACACGCCCACACTTCACGCACGCCCATCACAACCTAGCCACTACCTCGTGGGTGGGTGTGCACGGGTTGGTGTGCTTGTGGGCGTCCTATAGTGGGTAATGGTGGGTGTATGTGAAGTAGTGGGTAAGCTATGATGGGCGTGGGTGGGCGTGGGCGTGATGGGCGTATCTCAGGTAAAGGAAGGTTCCCAGCACTGGAGGAAATAATGAATGACCTTGCTAGGCTGTAAAATGATTGAAAATAGTGAAATAGATCAAGAAGAAATGAAATAGAATGAATTGCTAGCCTACTGTTGCTAAGATTTGTGTAATGTATTACAAACATTTGTTGAAGTATTTATGTAATGTATTACAAACATTCGTTGTTTTCTAAGGTTTATTGCGCTGATGACACCACTCCGTCACTACAGTGTTGTTTGTGAACGAGTATTTTGACGCAAATTAATGAATATAATTTTGAAATCTGTGTTGGCGCCAAGCGCGCGACAAAGCGCCGCGCTGCTCATCCTTCAGATATTATTATTAATATTATTTGTTTGTTTTCCTAGGACGCCATTGTTTGTTTGTGTGTGTAATTAGTGATTCTCACACCTCTTAATTTGTCGTTTGGTTTTTGTTACTTGTTTCGCTGGTGTGGTTTGATTTTTGATATATTGTGAAGCCTAAATGAACGACATGGTGTTCCGCGCCCCTTCAGTGTGTCTGACTGTGTGCAATGGCGGGGCACGCTGCCGCGCCCCGACACTCTAGCGTGGATTTAAGACACTTTGCTGGGATGTGTGTAATAACACAGTGTTGTGAGAGTGTTGCAGTGTTCACACGACACATGACACGCCGCGCCAGACACATGACACAGGACACACCACGCTCACTTTCCCGCCAAACCGAGCCGCCACAATTGTGCAAAGTGATAAAACGTCGCTCAAGTGAAGAAAAGTGGCACCCTGGGGTAGGCCTATCAGAAAAGTGGCACCCTGGGGTAGGTCCTATCAGAAAAGTGGCGCCCTGGGTTAAGCCTATCAGAAAAGTGGCACCTTGGGGTAGGCCTATCAGAAAAGTGGCACCCTGGGTTAAGCCTATCAGAAAAGTGGCACCCTGGGGTAGGCCTATCAGAAAAGTGGCACCTTGGGGTAGGCATATAAATAAAGTACGGCACCCTGGATTAAGCCTATCAGAAAAGTGGCTCGAAGCGCCAGTAGCCCAGTAGTGGTCTGGTAACAGTGGTGATGGGCTGTACTGTACAGTCTTGCTACACACAAACACACACACACACTCTTATTTATCTCAAATATTCGTAAACACTCTTAAACACCCCCAAACACCTCCAGAACCTATCTAAATATACCCAAACACACACACACCCAAGTGCAGTGTTGCTATATTCCCTGCAGTGTTTAGCAGCAAGAAGCAAGCACCACAACCCTCTACACTGCCTCAAGATAACTTATTTAAGGTACTTTGAAGGTCATTCAGTTAATTGTAGGTTTTCTTTACATGTGAGAGTGAAAACAGTGCCCAGATATTGAAAAGGTGATAGATATGAAGCAGGTCATCATTACCAGCTTTTATTTCATTTCTTTTCACATACCGTAAGCCAAGCATGTCCCAGAATGCACCCACTAGTCTATTAAATGGACATATATTTCCGATATGGCGTAATTTTGTTGTGGTGACATGGTAAAGGCAGCATATGGATCCCGCCACGGCCCTTCCCCCATTCTCATTCCCGGCTGATGCATCCCGCCCCCATGGCCCCACCCCGACCCCCGAGCACCGACCCTGTCCCACCCACGGCAGCCTGGGGCCTGGGTCAAACTATTTTTTTCATATTATTTGCTAACGCTAATATTACGCTTCCATGGTGTTTTTAGGCTTTCTATAAATAGTTCGTTGTGTATGAAGTGTGTTCCGCGCCTGTGTTGGGTCAATATGTGGCGTTTAGTGGTGTTTTATAGCTTAAATATGAGTTGCCAAAACGGTCAAAATTTAGCAAATTCCAATTTGAGTTTTTTTATTTGAAGGTATAAGTGGGCCTTTATGATACCAAAGAATCGTCTGTCATCTTTTAAGAGTGAAAACAATCTATTGAGTGAAATTGTTGGCCTTTGAAATGGTGATAGGTGCTGTTGTAAAAAGCTCTTATTTTTCTTTATTTTATTTGCTCACGTTTCTGCTTCTCGGTCTAACTCGCTGTAGAATGCCGTAAAAGATAGCTCAGACTCCCTGAAATGTGATAAAATACTCACCAAGTGAAAATGACTTGACTTTACAGGACGTTTGAAGAGATTTATGGGTTAAAATATTTTTAAACTATCAACGTACTTAATTTAGACATTTTTTGAAAACTAATAAAGCTGGAGTTGTTTTGATATTTTAAAATTTCGTTTTACTATTTATCACGTCATAAAATAACAAGCATTCGGCCGTGGCTTCGTTTTTTCGAAAAGTCATTTTTAAAATGAAATGATTTACGTAATTTAGCCGAGTGACCCCCGCTCTCCCGTTCTCTGTGACTCAACATAGCCCCGGGCTGCCGCCACTTTTCCAAACCCGCAGTTCGTCAATATTTTGCCTAATATCTGGTGATTTCTACGTGTTTTCGTGTGTTTCTAGGTTCAGATGTGTAGATAATAGTAGCAGAAGGTGGGAGAAAGGAGAAATAAAGGAGGATAAGGAGAAAGGGAGGATGAAGAGGAGCAGGTTATTTAAGTCACCTTTCATTTCCTCAATATTTTGTCTAATATCTAGCGTTTTGATGTGTTTCTAGGCTCAGACGTGTAGATGGAACCAATACAAGGAAGAAGAAGGAGAAACAAAGGAGGAGAATGATGAAGAAATGAGAAATAGGGGAGGAATAGGAGAAGAAATCAAGGTGTAACATTTAGGTAAGTGTCCCATTTTAATCCTAGCGTTCTTTATAATGCATACTGTTGGTGTTGGGGTATATTTGGGGTATTTTAAGTGTGTTCCGTAGTGTTGCAAGGTGTTGTGAGTATGTTTTGTGTGTTTTCAGTGTGTTTTATATCTCATAGGTATATTTTGCGTGGGTTGAGTGTGGTGTGGAGGTGTGTTTGAGCATTTAGGTCTCTTGAGTGTGTTTTGGAACTATTTTGAGTGATGTAAAGTAATTTGAGTCTGGCTTGCGTTCATTTTGAGTGATATAAGTGTTGTAGGTGTGTGTGAGGGGCTGATTCGGGTATAATTGGATGTTTCTAGTGAATTTTGTGTGTTTCGAGACATTTGAGGTGTTAGATGGTATTTTGAATGGATTTTGGAATATTACTATAGTCCTGCTCGTCTAAGAATGTGGATTGGGTGCGGGCCCCATGGGAAATAGCGGGAGGACAGCGCTGCCATACCTTTAATCCCGCTTCCTCCCTCTCTCTTACCCCTCCCTCTTCCTCCCCCTCTCTTTCTTCCTGGTCAAGGACACCGCAGCTGACCTCCCATCACCTGTATGGATGGCGGGCGTGATTGGTGTTGCTGCCGTGAAGATTTGAATGTAGTTTTTTTCTTACTTATGTCAGCTTATTTTAAAGTACTTTCCTTCACGATATAATCTAATTATAACTATGGAACTATTTACCCATCCCAAACCGCAAGGAAACCTCTTTATAAGTATATTATTTTTTTTTTTAGCAACTGTAAAATATGTATGCCACGTTTCTTGCCAGGCTTATGAATATATTATCACTAATAAGTTTACTGCTCTCTCATACGTTGTAATACTAAGGCTAAATGTGTATGTATATTTTCTGACCATATTTGCTAAAGTTTTACTACTATTAGAACTCTGATGCATCACTGGCTATGAGACATGCTTCACCACTGTACAGCGGGAATTCCCCAACAAGCCGCACCCAATCCACATTGTTGGAGGAGCAGGACTATAAGTGTTTTAAGTGATTTGGGTGTGTGTGTGGTGTGATTTTGGTGTATATTGAGTGATTTTTGTGTTTTAGGTGTGTTTATGGGCATTTTGACATGTTGCATCGTGTTTTGAGTGTGCTTTGCTTTTTTTTAAGTGATTGGCGTGTGTGTGGAGTGTCTTGGTTGAGTGCAGGAGTAATTTTAGTGTATATTAGGTGTATCTAGTGAGTTTTGATAGTGTTTGGGTGAATTTTGCTTGTTTTGAGTGTGTTTTTGTTGTGTTGTGAGTGTTGTAAGTGGTTTGGGTTTGTGGGGGTGATTTCTAGCTTATATTAGATGTTTGTAGCAAGTTTTGTGTGTTTGGTGTCATTCTGAGGTGTTGCATTGTGGTTTTACACTGCTTGAGAAACTTATGTGAAGATTATAGAATAATGAAGACACTGGCCATTAATCAGCTGACTTCTATAGACCCTTCCTAATGTCAATAAAATCTTCTAATCATATTCAAAACTCGAGGTAAAAGAAGTTTGCTCCCAGGCTGTAAATGTTCAATATCTGTATTTATTTATTGAAGTACTTGTAATCTTGTTATGTATACTGTCTAGTGTTATTTTTATACTTTAACCTTAAGTCTTTGTCCAGTGGGGGGGGGGGTGGCAAGGTCCATCCTCCTCCTTTGTTTTTTTATTGATTAATGCAACAATGAATGTATCAATCAATCAATCAACTCGAGGTAAAAGGACGTTCCAGTTTTGAAGCCATTAAAATATTGAAAAAAAAAAAAGAAATGAAGGAAAAAATAAAATAAATGAAATCTAACAAAAAAAAAAAAAAAAAAAAAAACTAGGTTAGGTTACACTCTGCTTATAAAGTTAATGGTGCAGAGATATTGTGTGTAAACGTTCACGTTAAGGATTGTGAGGTAATTATTGTTAATATGTACATACATGCAAATATGGTAAGATCTGAAGACCTTCCTGATTGTTTATGTATATAGTGATAAAAGTCTTTTGGTTGGAGACCAAAATGCAAGGCATAGGAGTCTAGGTAGCTTATTTGGCAGTCAGAATTCCAATGGTTTTGCTCTGTGTGATATTCTTGATGCCTTTGGGAATGTACGGATATTAGGGAATGGTAAACCCACTCATGTCAAAGGTGGCAGACTTGATTATGCTCTTACTTTTAATATGAATGAAGTTGAAGCCTGTGCAGATATCTTGTATGAGCTTGTGAGTGATCATTTTGCTTTAGAGGTAACTCTTGGGTGTGTGGTCCTACCAGCAGGGCAAGGTATAGGCTGCAGGATGGCCAGCAAAGACAACTGATTAATAAAGTAAGTGGTTGGTACCAAGATTACAAACACACTGTGCATAATGTGGATATTTTATAAAGATCTGTTGGAAATAATTGACTGTATTTTAAGTAAGGCTAACAGTTGGCAAACTCATTCAGGTAGAAGGTGTAAATCAGCTTACTTCACTGATAAGCAAGTTAAGAGACGGAACACATTGCTTAGGAAAGCACAGAGTCGATGGAGTAAGAATCCATGTGATATCCAGAGTAGGACAGCCATGATTCAAATCGCTGAATGTATGACAGATGTGAGACAACAAGCAAGTATAAGGTATTGGAATGATTTCCTAGAGAGCATATCTAAGGCAAAGAATTTGACAAGCATATGGAGGGAGGTGAAGAAAATAAGGGAAATAAGGGAGTACAACTATTGCTCATCCTGATCCACAAACTGAGCTTATAGATAAGTGGCCTCATGCATCCAGCATTGTGAGTTTGCCTGACGATACTCAAAACTGTCTGATAAGTTATCAATCCGGCGGAAGACATTTGTTTGATGTGCAAGCTAGACTTTAAGATAATTCATGTGTACCAATCACTAAAGATAAACTCTTTGTTGTTATAAAAAAAGGGGAAATCAACAGCTCTACAGGATGGGCTGACCTATGATATAGTAAAATTCCTTGTTGCCAATGGAAAACAGTCCTTTATTGGATTTATTCAACATGTCTTATGAGACAGGAAAGTTACCAGATCAGTGGAAGGTTGGCCTTATCCATCCCATTCCCAAAGGAGATCAAGATTATAGGCCTATATCACTAACTTCTTGCATGTGCAAAATGATGAAAAGAAATGTGTTGAATAGATTGTTGTATAAATTAAGTGATCTTATGTCTGATAATTTATTTGGTTTCATCAAAGGTAAAAGTACAACTGACTGTGTTATAAAGTGCTTGGGTAACCCCAACATTAACTGCAGAGTTTTTGTGGATTTAAAGGGTGTGTTTGACAAGGCAAACCCAGGTGTTATTCTTGAAGAGTTGGTAAATAAAGGCATGAAAGGACGCTTGCTCAAATGGATTGGTGACTATTTTCTTGGATGCAGAGCAAAAGTTTCTTTTCAAGGCTTTGAATCTGAAGAGAAAAGTTTTGAGTTAGGCACCACACAAGGTGATGTTTTAAGTCCAACACTTTTCAACATATTAATGGATTGGATAGGGAGACACTTTTCCACAAGGCACTCAAGTCTTGATTTATGCAGATGATATCCTATTATAATGTGTTAATGAAAGGATTATGACTCAGGCACTTGCTGTACTTGAATCCTTGTGCTTATGTATGGGACTAGTGGTGAATGTAAGCAAGACTAAATTTCAATCACGAGATGTGACTGACAGAGTCCTCATGCTTATTGGACAAAGCCTTGAACGTACATCAGTACTGTTAGGTCAGTTATCGATTAACATAACATAACATAACATAAATAATAGGATAACAAAGGGCCACCAGGGCCCATCTAGGTTATCCTGTATCAGTTGCACAGCGACCTCGTCATCAGTACTTAAAGATACACTTACAAGTACACAATACATTATATACTAATTCTAAATATTTGGCCCATTAACAGGGCTAAGTCCTGCAGCGAAATCCTCTACAATTTGTGGTCCCCATACATGGGGATCATGTCTTGTTTAACTATAGTAAATTTCTTATAAAAACTATCATGCAGTGCTATACATAATTATAAATCTAATAAATTTAAGTGCTTATCTAATCTGTTTTTAAACATTGTCAAACTAGTGCTATTTACAACCGTCTCTGGCAATGCATTCCAGAAGTCTACCACTCTATGACTAAAGAAATATTTTCTTATATCTAACCTGCAGCCTTGCTTTCTAATCTTCCTGCCATGATTTCTAGTCCTATTTCCCTCCTCTAAGGTAAAGAAAGATCTCACATCTATGTAGTTTGTATCTGAGAACATTTTAAATAACTCTATCATATCCCCTCTTATACATCTCCTCTCAAATGAAAACATGTTTAATTCCTTTAATCCTTTAATCTATCTCTATACTCCAGGCACTTTAATGCTGGTATCATCCTAGTTGCTCTTCTCTGAACTGCTTCTAACATGTTGATATCCTGCCTATAGTGGGGTGACCAGGCCTGTATGCAATACTCTAAATTTTTTTTTTTTTTTTTACATTACAAGGGCACTGGCCAAGGGAAAACAAAGTGAAAAAAAAAATCCCGCTGGTTGCCAGGCCCTGTTAAGAGGAAAGTAGAGAAAAAACAAAAAAATCTAAAAGGAGGGTCCAGTTAACGTAAGAGGTGTCTTGACACTCCTCTTTTGAAAGAGTTTAAGTCATAGGCAGGTGGAAATACAGACACAGGTAGAGAGTTCCAGAGTTTACCAGTGTAGGGAATGAAGGAGTGAAGATACTGGTTAACTCTTGCATTAGGAAGATGGACAGAATAGGGATGAGAAGAAGTAGAGAGTCTTGTGCAGCGAGGCCGCAGGAGGGGGGAAGGCATGCAGTTAGCAAGTTCAGAAGAGCAGACAGCATGAAAACAGCGGTAGAAGACAGATAAAGATGCAACATTGCGGCGGTGACTTAAAGAATCAAGACAGTCAGTTAGAGGAGAAGAGTTGATAAGACGAAAAGCTTTAGATTCCACCTTGTTTAGTAAAGCTGTGTGTGTGGATCCCCCCCAGACATGAGAGCCATACTCCATACTCAAATGGGGCCTAACATAGGAATTATATAAGCTACGCACCACTTCCTTACTTTTATAACTAACATTTCTATTTATAAAACCCAGGATCTTATTTGCCCTATTTCTTGCTTCTAAACATTGCTTTGAAAATTTCATAGTCCTGTCTATCACTGCTCCTAAATCCTTTCCTTCCTCTACTGCCTCTAGCCAACATCCCTCCATCTCATAGTTAAAGTTTGTGTTGTCTTTACATACCAATCCCACCTCAATACTCTCTTTCACGCACTCAATCACACTCTGATATACCTCAGTAGCTACCCCCATACTAATTTACAATATGTTAACTCACAAATAAATAAAAATACTAGGTGACGGCGGGGTGGGGGAACCGCGGTGGTGGGAGGGCCTAAGTGAGGTCAACTAATCCTCTTATGCCGCTCCTGTTCTTGTATCTCTTCCACAGAAAAGCCTACAAGCTTTGGAAGTGGTGCAGAATGAGGCAATGAGAACTATTTTAGGATGTGCAAGGACTACTAGAATTGACATTATGAGAATGGAGCTGTATCTTCCAAGTATTCAGGGTTAAAGAGTTGGTCGTGCTTCTGTCATTCGGATGGCTAGAAGAGGTGATGATGCAATAATATCCTTAGTGAACACCTGCCAGAGGCCTGTAGCTCTGTTAAAGTTAACAGTTATGGTTAAAAGCTGTAAGCAAGCCCTGTATGAGTATGGTGCAGTACAATATTGTGCATCTTTCAAGAAAACTGATAGTATTCCACCCTGGTTGCAGGATAAAATTAAAGTGGATATTCTGCAACTGCATGCTAAGAAAGATGAAGTGTGTTCTCTTGAGCTAAAGCAGATTTTCTTATCTAAAATAAATTTTTTGCCAAGATATAATGTTGTTCATATGTATTGTGATGGTTCAGTAAGTGGTGGTAAGGCTGGATGTGGTGTAGTAATTAGGAAATATTTTGAGGAGGGTGTATGTACTGATGAACATATATCTAAGAGACTTGGAGACTTAATTGGGGATTTTTCGTCTATTACAACCGCAGAACTACAAGCTATATATGAAGGATTGCTCGTTGCATCCTTGAAAGGCAAAGATATTTATGTTTTTGTAGATAGTCAGAGTGCTTTGTCCTCTCTTAATAGTTTTAATGCTGTAAATGACGCCTTGGTGTCCCACTGTAAAACTATTGTCTTTCAGCTAAAAGATGCTGGGCACATTGTGCAATTTATATGGGTACCGTCTCATGATGGCATTTGCCTCAATGAAACCGCTGACAAGCTTACAAAGGAGGCATTAAAGAAGACCTCCATTGGTTCTGAGGCCACTATGAGTCTAAGCTGAGTCAAGAGTGTCTTGACAAGTAGGTGGAGACAATGGGACTATGAAAATATTGGCAACTCATGGATAGTGGAAGTGAGAGTGTGACACTATGTGACTATTTACAACAACACCAATGTATGCTACGGTAGAACATCCACCCGAGTTGATACTGTCATTATGAGGCTAAGGGGCTCAGGTTAGGGCGTAAATATTGTTGGCAGTATACCACTAGTGAAGATGGCATACCCTGCAAGTTATGTAATGAAGAAAACTCTCATACTTTGCAACACTATCTATGTTTTTGTCCGAAAATTGAAGAGCGGGGATCCTGAGATCAGTGACGCAACCTTGCAAGCTTGTCACTTGATAAATAATAATATTGTGCCCAGCATCTTAAAAAAAAAGTACAAATACTTTGCCTCAAGAGTTTCATTTATTGTAAATATATAGTGGACATATATTTAGCTATAATTGTGTATGTTAATTATTGTGTAAGGCCTTTCAGGGTCAGCTGGGTGGGCATCTCAGCATGCTGACTGCCCCCTTTGATGTTTTTGTCAATAAACCATTTGAATTAGACTGTAACTACTTATTAAATAGAATAAATAAAACAGTAAAAAAATGAATGAAAGAATGCACAAATCATATGGTTTCTTGAAACTGCCTTTATTTTCAGGATTCTTATGAGCAGACAGAAAACTAGTTTTGTTATTTTCAGTTAGGGTTGGCAGCCTTGGCTCATCCGGTCTGCTGCGGGAAGGGCGGAGAGAGAGAGAGAGAGAGACCCACAGTGAGACCGAACGCCCAGCTGTGCCTCAAAATGTCGAAGGCGGTGAGAAAAATTCTGGATGAGTCTCGGGAGAGTGGAAATCCTGAACTGGAGCTGCAAGACAAGCAGATCACGTCACTGGAGGAGCTGCCTGGCCTGTGTGAGTACTGAAGAAGGAGGGAGAGTAGGGAGTGGCAGGAGGGATATTGAGTGTGTGAGTGAGTGGGGAGTGATGTGTTAGTCGTGTTGGTGTTGTTGAGTGAGTTTATGGAGGACACTTTAGTTTGTTCCGATGATATTAAGAGGAGAGGAGGAAAATAACAGACAGTATGAGATGAGTGGGCGGGTGGTTAGGTTAGCTGCCTTGCGTTGGGGGGGGGGGTGGGGATGGAAAGAAAGGATCAAGAAAACGAACAAAAAAAAAAATTGTCAGGAAATAAAGTATAATTTTTTCCTGATTTATTTTTTCTATTATTTTTTTCCTGATATATATATTTTCTTTCCTACAATTGGTTGGGTTGGGTTGGGTTGGGTTAGGTTAGGTTAGGTTAGGTGTGGTTAGGTTTGGGTTAAGTTATCCTCACTATAAGAGTGGCAAAAACTTATCCTCACTATTAGAGTGGCGTACGCTTATTTTAACTATGAGAGTGGTGAACACTTATCTTCACTATGAAAGTGGTGAATACATATCTTCACTATTAGAGTCACGAACACTTCTCTTCAGTATCAGAGTCATGAATACTTATCTTCACTATTAAAGTGACCTCCACTTCACTCCTATCCTAACCTTACCTAACCTAACCACTCCATCCCTCTCCTATCTTATCTTAACCTAACCTAACCTAACACCACTTCATTCTTCTCCTAATATTCTCTCCTGTCCTACCATATCCTAATCCAGCCTAACCTAACCCCCCCACATTGCTCTCCTAACACCCTCTCGTATCCTAGCTTACCACCCCCAGACCTAACCTAAGGGAGGTGGTGGTAGTGGGATTGGGCAGACGTCCACGCGTAGGTTGGAATCCCACCGCATACTGCTTTGAAACAGTGCTATTTGTGGAGTGGTTTAAAGCTAGCTACATGTCACCATGATACCCAGGCTCCAGGTGGTTACACCAAAGATGCACTTGGCTAGTGATATGGACCCTAATATGCCCACCACTATAAATAAAATTGCCTGCACCACTAATGGGTGGAAGCTGAACAGTGCTTCCCACATATACTCTTCAAGTATGCCTACAGGTGCTATAGGCCATAACATAAAAAAAAAAAAATAATAATAATAATAAAATAAATAAATTAGAAATTAAAAAAACACACCCCTCTCCTAACACTGTATCCTATAGCTACTGACCTACCGTAATTAAACCTAACCTAACCTACAGTACCCTAACACCACCCCATCCCTCTTCTAACATCCCATCCCATCCTATCCTATCCTGACCTCCTGTACCTAACCTAACCTAACCTGACCTAACTCTACCCTATTGCTCTCCCAACACCCTATCCTCCTCCATCCATGTCTTTAGCTTATTATTGACGACCACTGCTATGCATCAGTACTTACCTATGTCTACCACCACTACCACCACCACCAACACTGTCCCACACCCACAGTACTGATGGAGCACGTGACCAGGCTGTCGCTGCCACACAACCGGCTCACCACCATCCCGCCCTCCATCGCCAACCTGGTCAACCTGGAGATACTTAACCTGTTCAACAATGCTATAGAGGAACTGCCCACCTCCATCTCCTCCCTCAACAAACTCAGGATTCTCAATGTTGGGTAAGGGAGAGTGTATGTGTGTGTAATAATAATAATGATGATAATAATAATAATAATTTAAGGTTTATTAGGAATTGCAGTAAATACATACTGAAAATATACTTATGGCAATTGGGGGGAGGCTTAGCCTATAGTAAAACTAAATTGTACTCACCCTTAAGGTGTTGTTTGCCATTCTGCCAGATTTCCAACCAAAACATTCAGTCTATACTACTCATGGTTCTTTAATCACAGTATTATCAACAAATGACATTCTAAGAATATTCTGACTATTTCATTAAATAGCAGGTGATACAAATAAGTGTTATATGCCAAGTCAAACGAAGGTATTTCATGGACATGTATGACGATGTGGCATGTCAGGATGGGCGACGTTGCCAGTAGACCCGAGGCAGGATTTCCCTTGGGGGAAGGGGGAGGAGTCAGGTCACCACGCAGGTGCAAATCGACTCACTTCTCATCTGGTCACTGATGGAAGGACACACTGACACTTCCTCACCTGTGTGTTGTACAGCCAAACCAAGTAGTTTGTATACAGAATTAATAGATAAAAACTTGCAAGGACCACTTTTACCAATAAATCAAGCGAGGAAGACGACAGCAGGTGCAGCTGGTATATCTGAAGGCACAGTGAAGAGGATTTGTTCCAGCGCAAACAAGATATACACCACAGCATCACAGCCTTATTAGCGTTTATTTTCCCCTCTCATTATATTACATTGCATGGGTATCTCGAGAGGACTTAATAGTAAATATTTGGTAAATTATCAGCCTCATTTTCACTTTTATAACCAGTACCTTTACTTTATTTAATTTACCTATGGCATCTTCATGTCTTGTCCATCACATATTTTTCTAGCGAAGTCATGCATTAAAATGAAGAAAGAACAGTTATTCCGTTTTCCTGGAAGTAATGAGAGATATGGTAGCATCGCATGGATTATAGGCCTAGCACTACGGGTCAGTACAATTTAGTTTTACTATAGTGTATTTACCTAGTTGTATTTACCTAGTTGTAGTTTTACAGGGCCTGGGCTTTATGCTCGTGTGGCCCCGTCTCCATATCTACACTTATCCAATCTTACTTTAAAAGTGTGCACACTCGTTGCAGACACTACTTCTTCATCTAAACTGTTCCACGTCTCAATACATCTCTGCGGGAAACTATATTTTTTTATATCTCTCAGACATCTTCCCTTTCTCAGCTTCTTACTATGCGATCTTGTGCTTCGGGTGTTATATTCTTCTCTCAGGATCAGTTTCTCGTTATCCACTTGGTCCATTCCGTTGATCAATTTATAGACTTGTATCAGGTCTGTGTGTGTGTGTGGGGGGGGGATTGCAGGATATCCAGAGGTGTGTCCAGCTGTCCACCTGTATAATGTGGATGTTTTTGCCTGAACTGGATGGAATGGCTCCCTGGTGATGGTGTGGCCCCTGACAGGAGTGGTTTGGCTACTCATTCTATACAGACTCATGCAATTTGAAAGGCAGGATATAAATCACAGTGACATGCAGCAGTGTGTGTGTGTGTGTGTGTGTGTGTTTCTATAGGTACTGAGTGGTAGTCACAGCGAGGCATAAAGGTTCATTGCATGGAAGCCATTTATTAGAATATTGTTTCACTGAAAGTGAAGACTGTACAAATATTAGCATGAAAAAGTAAAATGACATTTATTTATTTACAAACAAGCCAATGTGAATGTGTAATGTCACTCAGTCCTATTGCACCACCAGTGTTGGCTTAGGTGTTCAGTTAGGTACTCAATGAAAAGGAAGAGTTTAGATGGCAAATCCACTGAGCAGTGAATGCGACTTGTCAGGTAACCAAAGCACACAGGTGCACAGGTGCCAATGCTCCAGGTGGCCAAATCTGTGGCACCACCTGGTACCCTGCACCTGTGTATTCATTGACATATCACTTTCTTCTGCAAGGAGAATGACACAACATACAATAATTTCACTCCTTGCAATCCTATCCCATACGCTGTAATCCTAGTCAGTGGTTCTCCGGGCAGGATGAACCGCCTGGATGCCCTGCCAAGAGGGTTTGGCTCCTTCCCGGTGCTTGAAGTCCTAGACATCACTTACAACAACATCTCGGAGGAGGAGAGTCTGCCGGGGAACTTCTTCATGCTGGGTGAGGAACACATACAAAGATAGATAGAATAGAAGAGGAGGAGGATGCCAAGAGGTTGGATGAAAGGAGGCTGAGATAGAAGGGGGAATAGGAGAAAAGAAAGAGAGGAAGGAGAAAAATAGGAGGAGGTGGAGGAGGATATCCAAGTACTGTTATACCTTGCCCAACACGACAGTTAGGTTCCTGAGCTCGTCCTGCTCGGCGAGATTTATGTTGGGCGAATAAGAGGTCCTATGGGAAAATAGGGGTTAGGTTCCCAGATCCTCCCCAAAAAACACTTTTTTTTACCAAAAAGACTGAAAGAAAAACAATAAATGAAGTACCAAACACACATTTTATTTAACTACAGTACTAGTACCTTATTTAGTTTATTTGCTGGTTAGAGAGGGCTCGAAATATGAAGTGATGGGCCTCTGACTAGCCATGGCTAAGATGAAATCAAGAGAACGCAAGGGAACCACGTCTGCACACAACAACAGCACGACAAGGAGAGAGCGAGTGGCGTGAGGCAGCGTGCTACCGCCAACCCTGGGGCGAGTCCAAGACACTTGGGAGGGGAGGTCGCGTGCATCCACCAGGACCAGTGGGAGATTCAAATGGAGACCAAATTGTGCAATTGCGAGTTAAAGTCGTGCTCGGCGAAATATGGTATATTGTACCGATTCGTGTATACGCGAGATTCTTGTTCAGTGAATTCGTGTTCGGTGAGGTATGACAGCCCAGTCATGTTAAAATGTTGGGTCAGATCAGGCTAAATAGATTGGTCATGAATAATGTGTTATAAATGTAATTTCCATTCCAATTCTTTCCGGCCCAGAGAAGGTCAGAATCCCATAAATATTTTTGATCAAATTTGTTATTTCCACAAATTGGTAGTCACATATGTAATACTTCTTACAATTATCCTTAACTTTGCTTGGACAGCATTTTTAACATTGTTTTTTTTTAAGCCAAAATTTTCCAAAAAAGAAAAAGTTGAATTAACCATCATACACACTCTTCAAAGGTGTAACAATATTATATACATATTAGGGCTGCCGTGGTGCAGTGGGACTACACATACTTTGTGGGCCCCAGGGTTCTCAAGCACACGGGTTCAAATCCTGGCCATGGTCTGAGGTTAGGAAGGGCATCCACTCAGGGTAATGGTCCCCAAATGCCAAAACCAAAGTCCTCCTGACTCCTCTGTCATTAGGCACTGTCCTAACCCTAATATAATAGGGAAATCGGACATAAATATATATATATATATATATATATATATATATATATATATATATATATATATATATATATATATATATATATATATATATATATATATATATATATATATATATATATATATATATATATATATATATATATATATATATATATATATATATATATATATATATATATATATATATATATATATATATATATATATATATATATATGTAAGATCACTTTCTGTTGATATTTTTGGAATTAGTATATTGAAGTGTGAACAGGTGACACCATTGGGGATTTTGTCGCTCCGTGAGCCTTACATTTGCTCAAACAACCCTTGTTTTCTCTTTCAAGTTTTGGGAACAAATGACAAAAAAATAAGTTAGTTAGGTACGATTAGGTTTAACATTTGATATTTCTCAACAACTCGCTACATTTTTCTTCTCAATGTAAATTTTTGGTCCCCGTCTGTGTCCAGAATCTCTCCGGGCTCTGTACATGGGAGACAATGACTTTGAGGTTCTCTCTCCTCTCATCAAGAATCTGAAGAACCTCCAGATTGTAAGTATTCTTCGTAGTGGTGTTGTGCTCTACAGTTGTACAAATTGATGAACTGTGCTGTTTTGCTGTGCCTTGTTCTGTAGCCAGGACTGTTTGCAAAGGTCACACCAAGAATGGATCAGGTTCTCTTGAGTGTTTCCTTCTTGAGAACTTGTTCATTTGCTAACAGATTTATGAAAGCACCCTTGAAAACCTTAACTACTTCCACTGCACCCTGTTAAACTATGACTGAACCATGAAACCACCCTTGAAAACACCAACACCTTTCATTGCAGCCTGTGAAAGAGACAGACAGACAGACAGACTGACTTGCCAGCCTAACCCTTTCCTCCTCCATATCACAACAGCTCAGTCTCCGTGACAATGACCTCATCATTCTGCCCAGAGAGATTGGAGAGCTGACCAGACTGAGGGAGCTTCACCTGCAGGGCAACAGGCTGGAACTGCTGCCCCCAGAGATCAGTGAGTGACACACCTCCAACACAGTATCTGGTGCAGCTTTTCAAGAGGCACAGTGTGACATACCTAAGCAAAAAAGTTAACAGGGGATCAGATGGAAGTCTTCAAGTGACATAGGAGATAAAACATGAGCAAATATTCAAAGTAATAGTAGGATATAACAGGAGACAAAACATAAGCAAATATTCAAAGTAATAGTAGGATATAACAATAAATAATGTCTTTTAACATGAACTAACCCTCCTCTGTAGGCAACCTTGACTTGATGAGCCAGCGTAGTGTTCTCCGCCTTGAGTGTAACCCCTGGCAGCAGATCATTGCTGACCAGCTGCTGCTTGGCACCTCACATGTCCTGGACATGCTGAAAAATGACTCCTACAAGTTGTGAGTATTGAAATTGTGATAGTGGGGATGGTGGTAGTCATAGTAGTAGTGGTAGTGATGGTAGTCATAGTAGTGGTGGTGTTGGTAGTGGGGGTAATATATTCTGTAGTTTCAGTAGTGTAGTTGTATTATTAGTAGTGGTGGGTAGGGTGAACAGCAGAGATGAGAGAAAAATGTATGTGTGGGAATAAGGATAGAGGAGAGGAGAGAGAGAAGGAAGGAAGAAGGAAGACCATCATAAACAGGAAGGAGGAAGAGAATGGAGGTAAAAAGAGAGGAGAGTAAGGAATATAGAAGGAAGAAGGAAAGACAGATATGTGGTGAGGTGGGGAAATCTGAAGGAAGAACAGGATAATGGTGGTAGAAGAGGAGAGAGAGAGAAAGGAAGGAAGGAAGGAAGGACAAGATGAAGGAGTAGAGATATGAAAGAGGTAGAAAGAGAAATGGAAGGACCTAATAACAAAGGAGGAAGGATAGAATAAGAAACAAAAGACAAAACAACAAAATAAGGAAGAAGAAATGACAGGATAAACAATAATATGTACAAACAGGCCGCCGTGCTACAGTGGAACCATGCGTGCTTTGGGGTCCGAGAGGTCTCCAAGCGCATGGGTTCGAATCCTGTCCACGGTTCGAGTGTAGGTTGGGCTTCCTCACTCGGGGCAATGGTTTCCTAGCGGGTGGGCTTTGAGATAGGAGGTACCCCCAAAAAGTATCCCCTTTAGCCCATAAACTCCCGTGAAAAGCCCACATGGTAAAAAAAAAAAAAAAAAAAAAAAAAAAAAAAGAATAAGAAATGGAAAAAAACTTCAAAATAGAATGAGAATAGTGACCTTTGACCTTGTGTCTTAGCCTAGCATCATGTCAGCTTATTGTGGCATGGTTTGTTGACCTGTGACCTCTTGAACCCCAGCCTATACCAGCGCTACCTCTCCACCGGGTCACAGCCTCCACCCAAGAACTTTGAAGCCAAGAACCGCAAGATTTCAAGGAAGAGGGAGGTTGCCTAAGGAGGAGGAGGAGAAGAGGACTGGCAAGATTGGAAATAGGGTAACCAACAACTGCAAGATTTATAAGGAATGTTTTGTGGGAGAAGAATTTTATGGTTGAGAATTGCAAGATTTGTACAGAGATTTATAGCATGATTCCTAGTAAGTGTATGCAAGGAATAAAACATTTATGAGGAATTGAATGTGGGGAGAAGACATTTTGAGGATGAAAACTGTGAGATTTGTTGGAAATAGGAAGAGGACTGGAAGATATCTGGAAACATACCAGAAATGCAACATTATAGAAAAAAGTGAAGAGAAAGAAATTTTTAAAACTGAAAGATTTAAAGATGAAAAGAATGAGTTATAAAAAAAAAATTAAATGAACTGCAAATTTTGCTTAAAAACAAGACTTTTTATAATTATTTGTCTTTTCATTTAATTTATTCACATTTAAATTCTCTCTCTCTCTCTCTCTCTCTCTCTCTCTCTCTCTCTCTCTCTCTCTCTCTCTCTCTCTCTCTCTCTGCTCCAAGAAAGTGTTCATTAATATAGTATAATAATAATAATAATGATGATGAAGCTTTAACATTTTTCCCCTCTTTGGACCGGCAAAGGTTCCTCATTGAGCAAAATTCTACAAAATGATAGAATTTGTTGATTTTAAATGTTTTTCAAGATGACTTTTTTTCTTTGTTTATTTTTCAAGAGTCAGAAAGATCGTTTATTCATCTTTTTATCTCTCTTTTCTTCTATTAAAAATTATGTTTTAAATTCAATGTGCCTTGAACTTACAAAATTAACTTAAGGAAAGTTCTTTAAATCTTTGGGCCTTGAAATGTTGAACTTATAGAGAGAGAAACTAACTTTTTCAGAATTTAAGGACTAAAAAAAAAAATTCAATTTTTTTTTGTGCCTTAAACTTAAAGAGGTAGAGTTGAACTTATAAAAAGTTTAACTTTTTGTGCTTTAAACAGTTCAACTTCAAAAATACAAAATAAACTTTTGAAGGGAAGACTAAATCTTTGTGCCTTAAACTTGAAGTGAAAGAGAAAGATCCGAACTTTATTATTTGGTTCCCTTCAAAAGTTTAAGTTCAAGGAAGGTAAAGGTTGAAATATTGGTGCCTTAAACATGTCAATGTTAAGAATAACAGATTGATATCATAACAAAACTATGAACTATGAAAATTTTGAATTTTTTACTGATATTACAGTTTTAGTTATTTATTTGCCAGCTAATGAGGAGGAGAAGAAATGACATAGAATAGTATATGTTGGTGTAATGCTGCATTGCTGCCACAATGACAAAGTAATCGCTCCCGTGAGTCACTTGAAGGTGCTTAAGTTAATCCTATAGTATATGTACAGTCATTGTAGTGTAATAGTAATGGTTAGTGATAGACAGACAGTCATTAGTTCTTACCTGTTGCTGTAATGAAATTTGTTGAAGGAAAGATGATTGAAATAACATTATTGAAGGTTTGGCCGGGTAATGCCCAGCATCTTCAGACTAGGAGAGATGGTCCATTTGAAAACAAGCTTGATTAATACAATAGAACCAAAGAAGAAGCAGATAAGAACACACACATGAACTTATTAATTGCTTGGCTATTTTTGTTACTCTTGTTATTTAACCTAACTGTGTAATGGTTTGTTGTTGTGCCAAAGTTGTCAATGTTTTAATTGTAAGAAAGAAAATACACAAAAAATAATAAAACACAAATGCTAATTAATAAAGTAACTGTTTCATTTATGTATTTCTGTCTACCTTGAGAGAGAGAGAGAGAGAGAGAGAGAGAATAGATATAGTAGATAGATATAGATCAGTAAAAATAGATTTGCTTGTATAAGGATAGAGGAAATTGTAATGTTTATATGTATGTATGTATGTATTTGTTTTCTCTATTTTGTTCCATCTGATGCATACTTTTTGTTTTTTTCTCTTCTTTATTTCTTCATGTATTATAACTCTCTCTCTCTCTCTCTCTCTCTCTCTCTCTCTCTCTCTCTCTCTCTCTCTCTCTCTCTCTCTCTCCTTTACCTTTCTTTTTCTTTTTGTGGTCAATTTTTTTGGTTTATCTTTTCTATTTTGTCTTTCTTGTTATCTTCTCCCTTTTTCTTTCCTTCATTTTTACTATTACATTATTCAGTGTGCATTTTTCTTTCTTTTTCTTTATGTATTCATTATTCATTTTCAGTGTTCACTTTTCTTCTTTTTCTTTCTTTATTAAGTTATTTATGATTGGGATTCAGTTTTTTCCTTATTTATGTATTTCTTTTAGTGATTACTGTTATTATTGTGGGTATGTGTGAAGGCAGATGAAAACCAGCAAGTAAATAAATAAAAGTTTATTATCATACACTGGTGAGAAGGAAGGAAGGAAGGAGAGAAGGAAAACAAACTATTGTTTTCTGTTTCTGTATATACATTTCTATTTACAAAACAAGTATAGTGACCTCTTGACCTGACATGACCTCCTAACGTGACCTCATTCTATTCACCACATTTTCGAGTGACTTAATATAGCCTGACCTAATCTAATACATTTGTCATTTTGTCTACAGTGACCTGACCTAAGCTAATCTATGTGTTCTGTCTACACTGACCGCATGACCTCATCAAGTACACTTTTGTTCTTTCACATGTCACCTGACCCTAAGCTGACATTACAAGAAATACTTGATCTCATGTGACCTTGTGGAAGAAAATATTTTGACCTTGTATTATTGATAAGTCATTCTCATTTTTATGTTTTTTGGGCCAAGTCACAGAAAGTATTAGAGAGATTTGATTGAATAAATTGATTGGTTGATGAAAAAACAAAAATAATTGTGTTACAGGTATTTGTAAGGCATATAATTAATTCTCTTCACACACACACACACACACACACACACACACACACACACACACACACACACACACACACACACACACACCACATAGTGTAGTGGTTAACACACTCAGCTCACAACCGAGAAGGCCAGGGTTTGAGTCCCAGGTGCAGTGAGCTAAATGGGTGAGCCTCTTAATGTGTAGCCCTTGTTCACTGTTCACCCAGCAGCAAGTAGGTGCAGGATGTGATGTAACTTGAAGGAATGTTCCCTCACTCTGTGGTGTGTGTGAAGTGTGGTGTGGCCTCACTGTCCCGATGTGTGGTGTGTGTGGAGTGTGGTGTGGCCTAACTGTCCTGATGTGTGGTGAGTGGTGTGTGGAGTGTGGTGTGGCCTCACTGTCCCAATGTGTGGTGTGTGTGGAGTGTGGTGTGGCCTCACTGTCCCGATGTGTGGTGAGTGGTGTGTGGAGTGTGGTGTGGCCTCACTGTCCCGATGTGTGGTGTGTGTGGAGTGTGGTGTGGCCTCACTGTCCCAATGTGTGGTGTGTGGAGTGTGGTGTGTCCTCACTGTCCTGGTGTGTGGTGTGTGGTGTGTGTGGAGTGTGATGTGGCCTCACTATCCCCGTGTGTGGTGAGTGTGGTGTGGCCTCACTGTCCCCGTGTGTGGTGCATGGTGTGTGGTGTGGCCTCACTGTCCTGGTGTGTGGTGTGTGTGGAGTGTGATGTGGCCTCACTATCCCCGTGTGTGGTGAGTGTGGTGTGGCCTCACTGTCCCCGTGTGTGGTGCATGGTGTGTGGTATGTGTGGAGTGTGGTGTGTGGTGTGGCCTCACTCCTACCTGAAGATCAGTCATGAGCTGTGGTCACTCCATAGGGTAAATGCTGGATGGGTGACCAGGTGAATAACTCTCTCTCTCTCTCTCTCTCTCTCTCTCTCTCTCTCTCTCTCTCTCTCTCTCTCTCTCTCTCTAAGCACCAGCTAATGTGGAATAAAAATCTTTATATAATTACCATTAGATGATAGGCAATTATATATGTAATTACATATATATACACAATTATTAATATATATAACCTTTCTATGTAACTTTCAAAATATAGCTATTGTAATGATAACAATTTTTTCATCACCATTGTAATAGTAGAAGTGGTTGTGATTGTAGCAGTAGTAGTAGTAGGAGCAGTAGTAGTAGTAGTAATAGTAGTAGTAGTAGTGGTGGTGGTGGTGAAGATGGTGCAGAATTTAAAACTATTTTATGTATAACTATCTCACTTAGCCAACTCTTTCTCCCTTTTCATATTTATTAATTAAAGCACTTGTCTTTACTCATGTGTGTGTGTGTGTGTTTCACTGTTTGATCTGCTGCAGTCTCTGACGAGACAGCCAGACGTTACCCTACGAAACGAGCTCAGAGCTCATTATTTCCGATCTTGGGATAGGCCTGAGACCAGGCACACACCACACACCGGGACAACAAGGTCACAACTCCTCGATTTACATCCCGTACCTACTCATTGCTAGGTGAACAGGGGCTACACGTGAAAGGAGACACACCCAAATATCTCCACCCGGCCGGGGAATCGAACCCCGGTCATCTGGCTTGTGAAGCCAGCGCTCTAACCACTGAGCTACCGGGCCAGGTGTGTGTGTGTGTGTGTGTGTGTGTGTATAAATTGTGTCTTGTATATGTATCATCCTTATTGGTATATTTTCTCTCTCTCTCTCTCTCTCTCTCTCTCTCTCTCTCTCTCTCTCTCTCTCTCTCTCTCTGTGTCCAAAAACATCATATTTCCTAACTTTTTCCCCTTCCTTTCCTCTTTTCCTCAACATTATCCTCGTCTTTTCTGAGAATCTTGATGTATTTCTGAAGGTTACTTGTGTGTTATATTATTAATTTTCAGTCTTTTCCTTTTCTTTTCCATTTCTTTTCTTGTTTTCAGTTTTTGGGACAACTCATATCAAATAAATATCTGTTACTTTTTCCTTCATCTTTTTCTTTTTTCAGATTTTTTCCCTTTCATAAATATTGTCACTTTCTTCATTATTATTTGTTACTTTTGTGTTATGCTTTCCATTATTATTATTATTATTATTATTATTATTATCATTATTATTATCATTATTATCATTATTATTATTATTATCTATTATTTGACTTTTCCTTAAATTTTCTCACTTAATTATATCCCCTAAAATCTTTTCCTTCTTTTTCTTTCTTTCATCTTTCCTTTTGTATATCTCCATTTTCTTTATTTCTTTATAGCTATGCTTGAGATCACAAATAATAATAATAATAATAATGTATAAATTTCTGCATAAAAATGTTTCTAGAATTCCATCCCTTGTCTAGAATTGGTTCATGATTTCCACGACAAGCATTATTGATCACAACACTCAATCGAAAATGAGAGGCAGGTTCAAAGGGTCACTATTTTATTATCACAATTGTGTCTTTTTTTGTGCCTTTCTTTGACTCTTATTCTTCTTCCTTTTTTTTTTCACTCTAACTTCTTCCTCTCTTCCTCGTGCATTCCTTCATTTCCCTCCTCGTTCATTAATTCTTCTACCTTCTCCTCCTCCTCCTCCTCCATTTTTTCTCCTACATCCTTTTCTTACTTCTCTTCCTCTTCGTCTAGTACTCCCTCCTCCTTTTATTTCTCCTCTTCATCTTCCTCCTCATTCATCCAGTTTTGTTTTCCCTCTTCCAAAAAAAAATAACAGTAAAACGAGCCAGCGACACACTTTTAACACGGGGTGGTCACAAACACGGACACACGGACACACGGACCTTAGTCACTTAAAAGGGTCACTCGCTGTGGTGAAGTGTCTTGTAAGTAAGTGTCATCGTTCACTGCTGTTTCACTTCCCCACTTCAGTGTTTGTTTGTCTCATTTCTCAGAATTTTAAGGAACACTTTTTACGCATGTTTTTATTTGTTTCTCCTTTTAATTGATGTCTGTGTGATGTCACAGGTAAATATTCAGACTTCTTCTTCCTTTCTTCCTTCCTTTCTTTAACTTTTCCCAACTCAACCTTATCCTTTCTTTTTCATCTATTTCTTCTTGTCCACTTGTCTTCACTTTCTGCCCTCCATCACCTTCACTTCACGTCTTCAGCCTGTCACCTTCCTCACGACCACTGACGACCTTGTACTCTTCAAAGTCGTGAAAGTCGTTCATGTCCACTAATCAACCTTTTCTCCCCTAGACCACTCATTCACGACCACTCACGACCCCTTAGAAGTAGTGGTCGGCGTTGAGAGGGCCGCTGGCATCCGTGACTGGCAGTGCCATGGTGAGAGGCACTGGAATGCCCCCTATACGTAAGTCATCCATTATTCCCCAACCGTTGTTCTCTGGGCAGGGACCCTGTGGGGGGGAGAGAGAGAAAGGGTGGGAATGAGTAGTGGTGGTGGTGGTGGTGGTCAAGGTAACATGGTAAGGATAAGAATGATGATAATAATAGTAATGATAAAAACAATCGTAGTCTCTCTCTCTCTCTCTCTCTCTCTCTCTCTCTCTCTCTCTCTCTCTCTCTCTCTCTCTCTCTCTCTCTCTCTCTCTCTAAAAAAAAAAAAAAAAAAAAAAACGAGAGAGAGAGAGAGAGAGAGAGAGAGAGAAAGGTTAAAGCGAAAATTATTGATGGAATGGTGATGGTGCCAGACGTAAGACACACACACACTCTCTCTCTCTCTCTCTCTCTCTCTCTCTCTCTCTCTCTCTCTCTCTCTCTCTCTCTCTCTCTCTCTCCATTCGCGGCACTTCCTTTGCTGTCCTTTTGTTTACCGTTCAGTTAGATAAGTGTTGATAAGTTACTTGCTTACTGCTGCTGCTGCTGCTGCTACTACTACTACTACTACTACTACTACTACTACTACTACTACTACTACTACTACTACTACTACTACTACTACTACTACCATTAACAACAATAAATAAGAGAAGAAGAAAATTGAGAACAATATACTGCAGTATTGTGTGTGTGTGTGTGTGTGTGTGTGTGTGTGTGTGTGTGTGTGTCTATCTCCTGGAATTCCCGAAGCTCTTGGAGTGAGTGCCTGTATATTCCAGCCAGACAGTATGGCACCTCTCTCTCTCTCTCTCTCTCTCTCTCTCTCTCTCTCTCTCTCTCTCTCTCTCTCTCACAAAGAAGAAATCAATAAATTAATCAATACCTGTGTGTGTGTGTGTGTGTGTGTGTGTGAGTGTGTGTGTGTGTGACCGCGTGCACGCGCGCGCGGGTGTGTAGACGTGGCAATCTTGCTAAACTGGGAATTCCTAAACAGCAACACTGCAATGGGGGGTCAGGGAGATGGAGGGAGAGGGAGAGGGAGAGGGAGAGGGAGTGGGAGAGGGAGAGGGAGAGGGAGAGGATAGATGTAGGAGAGGTAGGGAAGGACGAAACACACACACACACACACACACACACACACACACACACACACCTCTGGAAAATCCCCTCTCCTCCTCCTCCTCCTCTTCCTCCTCTTCCCCCACGGCAAGGTCTTGTTAGCACTGTCCTGGGAGGAGGAGGAGGAGGAGGAGGAGGAGGCAAGGTCGATGGTGTGCAGCTTATAAAAAAGATGTCGGTGTCCTCCTCCTCCTCCTCCTCCTCCGTCTTTCCAAAGAGTGTTTAAAGCAGGAGGAGAATAAGGATAAAGTAGAGGATGAGGAAGACAAAAAGGAAAAGGAAGTGGAGGATTTGTAGGAAGAGATGGAAGACAACGAGAAGGTAAAACTTGGGGAAAAAATATTTAATCCTCCTCCTCCTCCTCCTCCTCCTCCTCCTCCTCCTCCTCCTCCTCCTCCTCCTCCTCCTCCTCCTCTTCCTCCTCCTCCTCCTGTATCTGACCCAATGCCCAATATCACCTAACCTAACCAGAGCTAACCTAATGTGACCTGACTTGACCTGGCGTGAGCTCACCTCGTCATAATCAGCGTCGTCTTCCGCTAGCAGGTAGTGGGGCAGCGCCTCCCCCGGCGCCCCCAACTCCAGCAGCAGTGTTGCCAACCCCGTGGCGCCATTAGCCAGTGCCAGCTGTGAGAGAGAGAGAGAGAGAGAGAGAGAGAGAGAGAGAGAGCTTGATTAGTGTTTGTTTGTATTAAGGCATAAACATATACATACATACATACATACATTGGATTAAGTCGTGTGTGTGTGTGTGTGTGTGAATTGATCGTTTGTTTTTGTGTCTATCTCCTCGTCCATATCCGTTCAGCTGTCTATCTATCTGTCTGTCTGTGTACCTGTCTGTATGTATCTATTGTTATGTCATACACTGCAGTCAGTCAGTCAGTCACAGTCATATCCATCCAGTCTGTTCCATTTTAACCAATCGATTCCAGTCAGCCAGTCAATTCTCAGTCAGTCAGTCAATCCCAGTCAGTCCCAGTCATCCAGTCAGTCCCAGTCAGTCAGTCAGTCCCAGTCAGCCAGTCAGTCCCAGCTAGTCAACCAGTCAGTCCCAGTCAGCTAGTCAGTCCCAGTCAACCAGTCAGTCCCAGGCGGCCAGTCAGTCCCAGTCAGCCAGTCAGTCCCAGTCAGCCAGTCAGTCCCAGTCAGCCTGTCAGTCCCAGTTAGTCAGCCAGTCAGTCCCAGTCAGCCAGTCAGTCCCAGTCAGCCAGTCAGTCCCAGTCAGCCAGTCAGTCCCAGGCGGCCAGTCAGTCCCAGTCAGCCAGTCAGTCCCAGCTAGTCAGCCAGTCAATCCCAATCATCCAGTCAGTCCCAGTCAGCCAGTCAGTCCCAGTCAGTCCCAGTCAACCAGTCAGTCCCAGGCGGCACTCACCTGGTATGGGGTGAGTCCTGCGTAAGTTTCTAGGGTGAGCGAGACCCTGCAGGACTCCGCCAGGAAGACCACCAGCTCAGGGTCTCTCGCCTCCACCGCG
>NC_059257.1:10062754-10065254 GCF_017591435.1 Portunus trituberculatus | reverse complement strand
TTCAAAATCCGCAGTGAAAATTGAGTTATCTTCAATAGTTTACTAGAGTGACGTCGATGGTCATGGCGCAGGGGCGGGGCTGAGCGGGGCGTGGCGGGGCAGGGCTGGGAGGGGCGGGGCGGGGCTTGGTGTGGCTGGGCGTGTTGTTTACCTAATCCACCAGTCACCCTGCCAGGTCGTCTTCGTGACCTGTTTTGGCCTCTCTTAGGCTCTGTGTTTTTGCTGTTATTGTTTGCTTGTTTATCATAGTATTACTACTACTACTACTTCTACTTTTACTTTTACTTCTACTTCTACTTCTACTTCTACTACTACTACTACTACTACTACTACTACTACTTCTACTACTACTACTACTTCTACTACTTTCACTTCTATTACTACTGCTACTGTTACTACTACTACTACTACTACTACTACTACTACTACTACTTCTACTGCTACTGCTACTGCTACTACTACTACTACTACTACAACTACTGTCATTACTATCATCATTATCATCATTATTACTTTACCGTTACATTCTTTGGAAAAAGGAGGAGAAGGAGGAGAAAGAGGAGGAGGGGGAGAAGGAACAGGAGTAACTGGAGGAGGAAGAGGAGGAGAAGAAGAAAAGCAGAAGAGAGAGAGAGCTTCTTCCCATACTCAGTAATAATAAGCCTCCTGCCCTTCCTCCTCCTCCCCCTCCTCCACCTCCTCCTCCTCCTTTTTTCTTTACATCATATTCTGTATGTAGGAAGGAGGAAGAGAAGTAGGAAGAACTGAGAGAGAGAGAGAGAGAGAGAGAGAGAGAGAGAGAGAGACTGTATTTGGCACTATGACCTTTTATGATACATTTTTTTGGCACTTATAATGGGACTTCACACACACACACACACACACACACACACACACACACACACACACACACACACACACACACACACACACACACACTCACCGTCATAGTTGGTGAGGTCAGCAGCGAGCAGGCCGGCGGTGTGTGCGGGCGCGTAGGCGAGTCTTGCTGACATCACTTCCCCCTCTGTGACAGGCCTCGTTAGGTGCGCCACCATCGCCGCCTGCCCTGCCGCCGCCGCCACGTGCAGGGGCGTGTTGCCGCGTCTGTCGCGCTCCACGGGGGAGGCGCCGCAGATGAGCAGGTGACGCGCCGCCCCCGTGTCTCCCGCGGCCACGGCCAGGTGGAGGGCGGTCTGGGGAGAGGGAGAGAGGAGGGGCTGAGATTGGGTTTGGCTGCAGAAGGAATAACAGGAATGCTGAAATGGAAGAGGAGGAAGGCGGGAGCGTTACAGAATGTGGTGGTGGTGGTGGTGGTGGTGATGGAGGAGGAGGAGGAGGAGGAGGAGGAGGAGAAAAAAAATAAGAAATGGAGGAGGGAGAAGAATGTTATACGAAGAGGAGACGGAGGGGAGATGTGTGGAGAAAGTGTGGTTTGAGCACACACACAGACACACACACACACACACACACACACACACACACACACACACACACACACACACACACACACACACACACACGCGCGTGCGTGCGCGCTTACATGGAACTTTCAACTCTCCTCCTCCTCCTCCTCCTCCTCCTCTTCCTCCTTCTTCAACATATCAAACATTGAGGAAGGTAAGGAATATAAGAGAGAGAATGAATAAGGAGAAGGAGGAGGAGGAATAAAACGGCTAATAATAAGAAAATTAATCTTCCTCTCTCTCTCTCTCTCTCTCTCTCTCTCTCTCTCTCTCTCTCTCTCTCTCTCTCTCTCTCTCTCTCTCTCTCTGTACCTGTCAATGTCTTCCTCTCTCGTCTTCCTGGATATACAGATAGACAGACAGACAGACAGACAGACAGAGAGAGAGAGAGAGAGAGAGAGAGAGAGAGAGAGAGAGAGAGAGAGAGAGAGAGAGACTTAAGGACTTTATGGAGGGAAGAGGATAATGTCCTAACTTTCTCCTTTTCCCTTCTCTTTCTTTTTTTTCTTCTTCCTTTTTTCTCTCCACCTCTCCTTTATCGCTCTCTCTCCTTTCCTCCATCTCTGTCACATTTAGGAGGAGGAGGAGGAGGAGGAGGAGGAGGAGGAGGCGGAAGTCTGGAGGTCAGGGAGCAGGGAGAGGTGATAGGTCAGGAGGAGGAGGAGGAGAGTAGGAGGAGGACGAGAAGACGAAGAAGAGGAAGAGGAGGGGGAGGTAGGCAGTAGAACAGGTTTCTCTGTAATAGGAGGAGGAGGAGGTGGTGGTGGTGGAGAAGGAGGAGGAGGAGGAGCAAAAGGAAGGCAATGAATGGATAGGTGCGGTAAGCTTCCTCCTCCTCCTCCTCCTCCTTCTCCTTCTCCTTCTTCTCTTCTCCCTCCTCCTCCTCCTCCTCTTCCGGTGTCTGTCTGTTTGTCTTACCTTACGCAACAAAAGGATCTCTCTCTCTCTCTCTCTCTCTCTCTCTCTCTCTCTCTCTCTCTCTCTCTCTCTCTCTCTCTCTCTCTCTCTATATATATATATATATATATATATAT
>NC_059257.1:10032754-10037754 GCF_017591435.1 Portunus trituberculatus | reverse complement strand
TAGTGTCCTCGTGTAGCTGTGAGAGGAGGGAGAGGGCATAGTGAGATGGGTGGGAGAGTTGGGTGGGAGGAAGTGGTGAGAAGGTGGGAGAGTGGAGTATGTGAGAGTCAAGGGAGTGTTTTATGGTATGCAGACACAGAGAACTTCATATTAAGATAAAATATATATGTTCATACACACACACACACACACACACACACACACACACACACACACACACACACACACACACACACACACACACACACACACACACACACACACACACACACACACACACAGAGTCACACATGTACATCATAGATAAAGAACAGAAACATAGACACATGGACATAGAGACATACAAACACAGAGACACACAGTAACACAGACACACATGTACATCATAGATAAAAGGACAGAGACACAGATACACAGATACAAACACACAAACACAGAGACACACAGATACATACGTCATAGATAAAGTCGAGTGGCAGGGGCATTCTGAGGTCGAGCAGAGTGATCCCCTTGCCATTGACGGCCGGGCAGGCAGCAAGGTGTGGCAGGGCGGGGTGTGTGGCCAGGGGCTGCCGGGTGTCCTGGGGGCTGGCACAGTTGTCATAGGCCAGCAGGGTGGCACCGCGCTCCACATCCATCAACACCACCTTGCGCGACACCGAAGACGTGATGGCCTGCCGGGAACACACTGGCTTAGGTCAGGTTAGGTTACGTTAGAATGGCACTGTTTTGCACATGAGGGTGGACAACAAACCAACCAACAAACAAAGACAGGTCAGCGTAAGGGTCAGTTTGGGTCACCTTTGATCCATCAGCGGAGAAGGTGAGAGAGTTGATGGCCCGGGTGACATTGATGGAGCCAACCGTCACCGAGCGGACCACCTCCCCACGCAGGGCACTGACTAGGCTCACCTCCCCATCCTTCCCCCCAAAGGCAAAGGCATACCGGTCCTGTGGAAAAATTAGGATGTCTGTAGGGAGATGAAGCTCTCCAAAAAATTAGGGATTTTAAGTTTCCAGTGAGGTGAAGGCTTACAAAATGAAGGAAAGCAGACATTCTAGTCCAGAAAATTATATTGAAAAGAAAATTTGTAAAATATTTGTAAAGATGTGTCAGTTTTTATAGAGGCAATGCATGTGACACTGAGATGGAGGGAAAATGTGCCACTCTCACTCATGTTTAATGTATCAGAGTTGACAAGTAGGATACACACACACACACACACACACACACACAAGGAGAAATTTGATAAAAGATATAGAAACCAACACCATGAGTTTATTCCCCTCCCATAAACCACAACTAGGTAAATACAAACACACACCCAGACACACCACGTAGTGTAGTGGTTAGCACGCTCGACTCACAATCGAGAGGCCTGGGTTCGAGTCCCGGAAAGCAGCAAGGCAAATGGGCAAGCCTCTTAATGTGTGGCCCCTGTTCACCTAGCAGTAAATAGGTAAGGGATGTAACTCGAGGGGTTGTGGCCTCGCTCTCCTGGTGAGTGTTGTGTGTGATGTGGTTTCAGTCCTACCTGAAGATCGGTCTATGAGCTCTGAGCTCGCTCCGTAATGGGGAAGACTGGCTGGGTGACCAGCAGGCAACTGAGGTGAATTACACACACACACACAGACACACACACACACACACACAAACCTTGGGGTGGAAAGCGCAGCAGGTGGGTATGTTGCTTTTCTGCGGCAAAAACTGTACCCTTCCTTCCTCCTCCATTGTGTGGCTGAGCTGTGGCGCCTCACACCGATCATCACCACCACCACCACCTCACCACCACCACCATCACCACTCCACCACACACACTGCCATCCTCAGCCTCTGAAAAAATGTTACTGGTAAGAATAATGGTGAGAAATGGTGGTGGTGGTGGTGATACAAGGAAAAGTGGTGATTAATGGTGATAATTGTGAGAAATGGTGGTGGTGGTGGTGATGGTAGTGGTAATGGTGATTGCATGAGGAAAAGTGGTGATTAATGGTGATAATTGTGAGAAATAGTGGTGGTAGTAGTTGTGGTAATGGTGATTGTATAAGAAATAGTGGTGATTAATGGTGATAATTGTGAGAAGTGGTGGTGGTGGTAATGGTAATGGTGATTGTATGAGGGAAAGTAGTGATTAATGGTGATAATTGTGAAAAATGGTGGTGGTGGCAGTGGTAATGATGATTGCATGAGGAAGTGGTGATTAATGGTGATAATTATGAAAAATGGTGGTGGTGGTGACATATTCAGATGAGGTGGTAATGGTGATGAAAGCTGTGGTGGTGATGATGATGGTGAAATATAGATGTCATGATGGTTATAACTGTAGTAAATAGTAGTAGTAGTGGTAGTATGGGTGTGGGTGTGGGTGTGTGTGTGTGTGTGAAAAGCATACATACACAAATATTAGGAAAAGAAAATCGGTTATCAGATACTTACGACACACACACACACACACAAAAGGAAGAAAGAAAACAAGACAAGTGTTAATATTCCAATCAGTTCCCTGCATCCTGACACAACCCTCTAGACTCACATTTTCCTTCATATCTCACTAAATACTCACCAGCGGGATCATTTAGGGACACCACTGTATGCCTCACCTATTTCCCCGCCCCTGACACTCACCTCGCGTCTGGGAATGGTGAGATTAGCGAGAAATAAGGAGAATACTGTGAGATGAGACGAACGTAAGGCACCAGCTGTAGATCACAACAAGAGGCGCCTGGAGTGGAGTGGAGCGAACTGTTTCCAGCTTCACTCACTTTGATTTAACTCTTATTTATTATGAACCTGTACGTGTTAGGTGTGTTATTCCTAGTGTGATTTGAAGGGCAGTGTGTAGTGTAGGCTTTGCATGGGGGAGTGATGGCCTAGCGGTGGTATTACGGAAGGAAAAATTGAAAAACATGCTTTGGGTAAAATTTGTCATCTGGTGTTATTGTGGCAGCGTCTGTGACAAAAAACGTCTCAGTCCATTATTGCTTGGCTTGGACTTACATTAATACACATACATATAGACAGACAGACATACAGTAACATTTATTACCAAGACATCATCAACTAAAGGAAAATACTGATGTCTTTTTGTGTAGCATCATCAAGGGTAGCATAGCTGCATAGGAAGTGTGCTTCTGTTCGGCTTGGGCTTAGATTAGTACACACACACACACACACACACACACACACACACACACACACACACACACACACACACACACACACACATACATACACTAACATTTATTGCTAAGACATCATAAACCAAAGAAAAATACATGTCTTTTTGTGTATCGTCATGAATAGTAGCCTGGGTGTACATAGAGTGTGTATGTTAGTGTCGAAGCAAGGAAACAGGAGGATTGAAGCCGAAGTCAGAGCTGGGTAGAAAGGAACGCGCACACTTTTACCAAGGAAATATTCCCTTATAATCGTGATAAGCTTCTTCTAACTATACAAAATAACTTCATGAAATGTGGAAAAGGTCACAAAATTACCAAACAAACGTCCTCAAATGTTCAGGATTGAAAAAAAGCGTAACAATAACGATAATAATGATAACAATAATAATAATAATAATAATAATAATAATAATAATAATAATGATATGATGATGATGATGATGATGGTTATGAAGACAGTGATAATAATGACAATGAAAATAATAATACTATAAGTTTTATTCAATAATTCGTCGTGTTGGTTCCTTTAAGGACAATTTCTTCGCTCGATTTATGCAATGATAATGAAGAAGAATAATGATAATAATAATGATACCTTGATTATGGTGATAGTAGTAGTAGTAGTAGTAGTAGTAGTAGTAGTAGTAGTAATAATAATAATAATAATAATAATAATAATGTTGCGAAGGTGTATTGCAGCAGCCTCCCAGATATGTACGTGTGCCTGTGTGAGTGTGGAGCAGCGTCATAAGAGAGTACATATGGGTAGTACACATGAGTACATATGTGCAGACTTTAGCTAAAGGGTGAGCGAGGTGTTGGTTGCTCGTGTTTATGAAACTGTCACACCTTAATGGAAGGGACGCTGAGCTAGGCCTCCATGACGGAGGAGATGTGACCCCGGAGGTCACGGGGAGATAAGAGTGTGTGTGTGTGTGTGTGTGTATGGGTGAGGGCACTGGCCAGCCCTGGGATAATTGTCATACGGTACCGTGTAAATAAAGGCATGCATGTGTGAATTGCTTGTAGCCAGCATTATCAGGGATATATTGGTAATTAGCGGTTAAGGTAGATAGCGTTACCTAATAAGCTGAAATAGACTCGTAAGGACATTGCCTGGCAGGTGCGACGGCACAGGAGGCGTGGTTTGTGGGGCACTGTGTGGCACCGACGAGGACAGAGGACAGGAGTGTAGCAAGAGACCTCGAAGGAACAAGTCGTACTCTGGGGAGCAGTCAGAGAGTGAACGAGAGACAGAGAGACAGTGAAGTGCCTGACGAACTAACAAAGTGTTACCCGTACTTTGTTGCCGCCCCCTGCCCCGTCCTGTGTGCCGCCGCCACCTGTTCCCGGTGACTCGTGTATAGTTGCTGTAATATAGAGAAATAAGGAAGAAGTGTTTCCTTCTCCCCACTCTGTGTGACTGAGCTGAGTGAGAGTGGGTGCTATAGCAGCAGACAGCCAGGCCTGAGAGAGCGATCTGCCCGCCGCTCCACCCCAGCCGCGCCGCGCCACCCAGGTAAAGTCCTTCTCCCCGACACACACGCCCCGAATCCCGAGAAGATTGTGAGGCGTCCCCTCCCTGAAGAAGCTGAAGGAGGGTCGCAGCAATAATAATAATAATAATAATAATAATAATATACTACTACTACTACTACTACTACTACTACTACTGATGATGATGATAATAATGATAATAATGATAATAATAAAATAATATTGATGATGATGATGACGATAGTGAAGATGGTGATGTCATTTTATTTGAAGCGTAATGACAGTTTCCCGTGTTGAGTCGCGCCGCCGAGAAGGTCATTATT
>NC_059257.1:10022754-10027754 GCF_017591435.1 Portunus trituberculatus | reverse complement strand
CTGTTATTCCTCCTCCTCCTCCTCCTCCTCCTCCTCCTCCTCCTCCTCCTCCTCCTCCTCCTCCTCCTCCTCCTCCTTCTCCTCATCACACACACAGTAGTAATTCTGAGCCCAATAAGTGTGTAATTCACCACGGTCTCCAGCTGGTCACCCAGCCAGTCTTCCCCATTACGGAGCGAGCTCAGAGCTCATAGACCGATCTTCGGATAGGACTGAGACCACAACACACTCCACACACCGGGACAGCGAAGCCTTACATCCCGTACTTATTTACTGCTAGGTGAACAGTGGCCACACATTAAGAGACTTGCCCATTTGCCTCGTCGCTTACCCAGACTCGAACCCGGCCCTCTCGATCGTGAGTCAAGTGTTGTTACCATTACACGACGCGGTGTGTGTCAGATTCGAGACTAATACGTACACACACACACACACACACACACACACACACACACACACACACACACACACACACACACACACACACACACACACACACACGTCTTTTGATGAACGGTAGAATTGTAAAGAATTGATGAAAGAGGAAGTGAGGAATGAATAAAAGAATGAATGAATGAATGAGAGAGAGAGAGAGAGAGAGAGAGAGAGAGAGAGAGAGAGAGAGAGAGAGAGAGAGAGAACTTTGATTTATATATTTATCGAAAAAGTAATTGACTTCTTTTTATTTTTTCTTCTTCTTCTTCTTCTTTTCTTCTTCTTCTTCTTCTTCTTCTTCTTCTTCTTCTTCTTCTTCTTCTTCTTCTTCTTCTTGCTGCTGCTGCTACTACTACTACTACTACTACTACTACTACTACTACTACTACTACTACTACTACAGATTTTTATATTTTCAGTGAATGTTAGAGAGAGAGAGAGAGAGAGAGAGAGAGAGAGAGAGAGAGAGCTGTAGGAGTGCAGTAGCAGCATCCAGAGAGAGAGAGAGAGAGAGAGAGAGAGAGAGAGACGCGTACATCGATCGTGAGAGGGAGCCTGTGTGTGTGTGTGTGTGTGTGTGTCCTGTTGATGTTGGTGCTAGGATAAGCCTCCTCCTCCTCCTCCTCCTCCTCCTCCTCCTCCTCCTCCTCCTCCTCCTCCTCCTCCTCCTCCTCCTCCTCCTCCTCCTACTACTACTACTACTACTACTACTGGTGTTCTCTTCCTCTACTCATCCTGATCCTTATCCCCATCCTCACACACACACACACACACACACACACACACACACACACACACACACCTCTGTCTATTCCTAGATTTATCCCTTTTTTCTTCTTTTTCTCCTCTTGTTTCCTCTTCTTTCCTGTTTTTCCTTCTTTTTTTTTGGTAAGTTATGAAGAAGTATTCCATTTAAATTTCACCTCTCTCTCTCTCTCTCTCTCTCTCTCTCTCTCTCTCTCTCTCTCTCTCTCTCTCTCTCTCGTTGCCTCGGATACCTCCTCCCTTCCTGTAGACTAGGAGGAAAGAGGAAAAGCCAGCCCTGTTTCCCTCTCCGTTCCTCCATTCTCTCTTTCTCTCTCTCTCTCTCTCTCTCTCTCTCTCTCTCTCTCTCTCTCTCTCTCTCTCTCTCTCTCTCTCTCTCTCTCTCTCTCTCTCTCTCTTAGTGTGTGTGTCTCTCTGTCTGTTCGTCCATTTTCACCTTCATCCTTCCATTTCCAGCTTCCATGTTGAGAGAAGAGAGAGAGAGAGAGAGAGAGCGAGGGAGAGACAGACACACACACAGTTGCCAGATAGCCATATATTGATGAGGCTGGTCCCGTCGTTCACCTGGGTATTGAACGTTCGTGAGTGGTGTTCACGGGGCGAGGACTCCACTAGCTTGGTGCCTGCTGGTGGAGTGAAGGGTGAAGGGTGAAGGTGAAGGTGGAGGCAGTGGATGTGAAGGTAGTGGAGTTGGTGGAGGTAGTGGAGGTGGTGGAGGTGGGGAGTATGCGCAGATGGATGCGTGGCGGCGGATACAGGAGGGCGCCACCGCAGAGTAGTGAAGGCAGCCTCTGGGAAGTGGCGTGTGTCTGTCTGCAAGCGCCGCCAGCCGCACCTGACCTGACCTCAGCCCCCCCAGAGCCAGGTCAACACCCCCCCCGCCCCCTACACTTGTGACCCCCTCCTTGTGCCCCCCCTCCACCCCCACCTCACCCGCTCACACGCCGGGGTCCAGGCGGCTCTGGGTGTCTCGGCTGTTTCCACGGACACTTTATTTTTTTTTAGTTCCCCGCTAATTTTTTTCCGTTTTTTTTGTATTTTTAGGGGAAATCGTGTTTTTTTTTTAATTTCTGCTTTTTTCTGGAAAGTTACCGTGACCTTTTAAAGAGTATCGTGTGAAATAGTGTGCGACTACTACTACTACTACTACTACTACTACTACTACTACTACTACTACTACTACTACTACGACTACTACGACTACCACTGTTACTATTACTACTACTATTGCTGTTGCTGCTGAGACGAAATATTCAAAGACACATGCCTTAAGTGCTGAAAACCCTCCTCCTCTTCCTCCTCTTCCTCCTCCTTCCTCCTCCTCCTCCTCCTCCTCCTCCTCCTCCTCCTCCTCCTCCTCCTCTTCCTCCTCCTCCTCCCGTAAAGTGAGCGCCGCAGTAGTGATCCGAGTGGAAACTTCACTTATCTGGATTACTTAAATAAGTGTGTGTGTGCGTGTGTGCGTGTGCGTGTGTGCGTGTGTTCGTACATGCATTTCGCCATCGCAGCGCCGCCACTACATTAAAAGTAAGTGTGTGTGTGTGTTTTTCCTGTTTTTTTCCCTCCTTTTTTCCTCTCATCCAGTGTACTTTGCCTGTTTTTCCCTCCCCTTAGACTTTTTTCCTCCTTTTGCCCTGAATTTTCTTTACTTCGTCTGTTTTTTTCCCTCAGTGTTTCCTCCATTTTTGTTTTTGTCATCCGTTTTATTAATTTTCTTGTTTTCCTTTCTTGTTTTCTTGTTTCCTTTTGGTATTTTCCTTTGATTAGAATTTTTCCTTACCTCGTCTGTTTTTTCCCTCTGTGTTTCCTCCATCCTTCCTCTTTCCTCCGTCTTGTTCATTCCTCTTATTCTCCTTCTTGTTTGTTTTCCTTACTTTCCTCTCGTATTTTTGCCATTTTCCTGTTTTTCTCTTGTTTTTCCTTCTCTTTTCCTGCTTTTCCTTCTTTTCCTTGTATCATGTGCCCTGTTTATCTTTTGTCCTTGTTTTTCCTGTTTTTTCCTTCTTTGTCATTTTTCCACTTGTATTTTCCTATTTTCCTTCGTTTTCTTCGTCGTTTTTTACTTTTTTTTTTTTTTATTTTTGGTTCTTTAAATTTTCTCGTTTTCCTGCTTTTCCTCATATTTTTCCATTTTCCTCTTGTGTTTTCCTTTTTCCTTCTTTTCCTTCGTCTTTTCCTTAATTGTTTCGCATTTTCCTCGTTTCTTTAATTTTCCTCTTGTTTTCCGCTCTGATTTTCCCAAATTTTCCAGTTTTTTTTCCTGTTTTCCCTTTTTTCCTTATTTTCATGATTCTTTTTCCTGAATTTCCTGTTTATATCTTGTTTTTTCTCATTTTTATATCAATTTCCTCATTTTCATGTTTTTTCCTGTTGTTTTCCTGTTTTCACCTCATTTTCCTTGTTTTCCTTCTTTTTTCCCTGATTATTCCTGTTTCTCCCTGCCTCTTTTCCTGTTTTCCCTGTTTTATCCCTTTTTCCAGTATTTTAACAAGTTTTCAATATTTTTGCAAAGTTTTCCTGTTTTCCCCTGTTTTTCCCATGTCTTCCCATGTTTTCCTTTTTCCTTCCTATTTTCCGTGTTTCGCCATATTTTCTCCTATTTTCCTTGACTTTTCCTTGTTTTTCCCTTGTTTTTTCCCACTTTCCCTCTAATTTTCCTGTTTTCCCCTTGTTTTTCCAGTTCTTTTCCTCTTTTTCGTGGTTATTTTCCTCGGAATTGTTCCTCAAGTGATTTTTTTCCCATTTTATAGATTTTCTGACATTTACCTTTCCAATATTTTCCTATTTTTCCTCTTGTTTCCCTCTTTTCCTGCTATTGTTTTCCTTAGCCGTGTTTCATATTTTTCTTCTAACTCAATCTTTATTTTCTTATGTTTTCCTGTGTTTTCCTCGGTTTCCTCTGGTTTTTCCTGTTTCCTTCCAAAATGTTCCTATTATTTTAATTTTTTTTCCCTTATTTTCTTGTTTCCATCAGTGATCTTTCTGTTTTCCTTTTTTCCTCTATTATTTCCTGTTTTCCTTTACTTTTCTGTTTCCCTTCGTTATCTGATTTTCCTGCGTTATTTTCCTGTTTCCTTTCTTTATTTTCTTTTCCTCCGTCATTTTCTTGTTTCCCTCCAATATTTTCCTGTTTCCCTCCGTTAATATCCTGTTTCCCTTCAGTTATTTTCCTGTTTTCCTCTTATTTTCTTTTTTCCTGTTTTTTTCTTATTTTTTCCATTATTTTCTTGTTTCTTTCCTTTATTTTCCTGTTTCCCTATCGTATTTTCTTTTCCTTCATTATTTTCCCGTTTCTCTGATATTTTCCACTATTTTCCTGTTTTCCTCTATTTTCCTGTTTTCCTGCTTCATTTTCCTGATTCTCTCCTTCATTTTCCTGTTTTCCTCTTTATTTTCCTGTTTTCCTCCTTCATTTTCTTGTTTCCTCCTTAATTTTCCTGTTTCCCTCCAATATTTTCCTGTTTCCGTCCAATATTTTCCTGTTTCCCTCTGATACAATTTTTTTCCTCCTTTTTCTGGTTTACCTTCGTTATTTTCCTGTTACCTTCCTTTATTTTCCTTTTTCCTTCCTTTATTTTCTTTTTTCCCTCCTTTATTTCCTTTTTCCTTCCGTTATTATCTTCTTTCCTCCTTTTTTTTCCCTCTTGATTTTTAAAGATTTTTCTCTTCAGATATTTTTTCCTTGTTGTCCTCTGCTGTTTTCCTTAATTTTCACGTTTTTTCCTCCTCCTGCGTTGTTTTATATATTTTCCCTCTTGTCCTCGTTTTCCTCTTCATTTTTCCTCTTGTTTTCCTTCCTT
>NC_059257.1:10010254-10012754 GCF_017591435.1 Portunus trituberculatus | reverse complement strand
GATCTGAGCTTCCTCCATCTCTTCTTCTCTCCAGGCCAGGTAATTTTGTCTCCTCCTCCTCCTCCTCCTCCTCCTCCTCCTCCTCCTCCTCCTCCTCCTCCTCCTCCTCCTCCTCCTCTGCAATAATCTGGATAATATTTTTTCTAATTTCCTTTTTTAGTTATATTTTTTGGAATTTCGATCCTTAGTGCTCTCTCTCTCTCTCTCTCTCTCTCTCTCTCTCTCTCTCTCTCTCTCTCTCTCTCTCTCTCTCTCTCTCTCTCTCTCTCTCTCTCTCTCTCTCTCTCTCTCTCTCTCTCTCTCTCTCTCTCACACCTGTCTCTTTCTCTAGACAGGTGTGGTAAAGCGAGTGTTTTTAAAGGGAATATACTCTATGTTGTTATTGATTCTCTCTCTCTCTCTCTCTCTCTCTCTCTCTCTCTCTCTCTCTCTCTCTCTCTCTCTCTCTCTCTCTCTCTCTCTCTCTCTCTCTCTCTCGTGTGGATGTGATTCAGGTGTTCAAGTGGTGAGTCATTATGAGAGAGAGAGAAGAAGAGAGAAGAAGGAGAACACTAAATTATGTCAGTTTTATTGCATCTTCTTCCTCCTCCTCTCTTTCTTCTCCTTCCTCCTTTCCGACCTCCTCCTCCTCCTCCTCCTGAGATTAGTACTGCCAACCTAAGTATCAATAATGTTCTAACTTTGCCTCTTCTTCTCTCCCTCCTCTTCCTCCTCCACCTCCTCCTCTTCTTTTTCTTCTTCTTCTTCTTCTTCTTCTTCTTCTTCTTCTTCTTCTCTTCTTCTTCTTCTTCTTCTTCTTCTTCTTCTTCTTCTTCTTCTTCTTCTTCTTCTTCTTCTTCTTCTTCTTCTTCTTCTTCTTCTTCTTCTTCTTCTTCTTCTCCTCCTCCTCCTCCTCCTCCTCCTCCTCCTCCTCCTCCTCCTCCTCAGATATAGTAAACAAATTTGTGGTCACTTTTCATTTAGGCCTAATAGGATTTTTGTTAATTTTTTTATATTATTCCACTACAAGTTAACATATTTCCTCTCTCTCTCTCTCTCTCTCTCTCTCTCTCTCTCTCTCTCTCTCTCGTTGGTAATGAAGATGCATATATATAGAAATTTTAACCATTATCTCCTCCTCCTCCTCCTCCTCCTCCTCCTCCTCCTCCTCCTCCTCCTCCTCCTCCTCCTCCTCCTCCTCCTCTTTCTTTTCTTCGTTGTTATTTGTTTAGATTTTGTTATGAAATTCCTGTGGTGATGGTGGTGGTGGTGGTGGTGTGTTGCGGCGTTAGTATCAATGAAGTAGTGGTGGTGAGTGGTGCTCTCTCTCTCTCTCTCTCTCTCTCTCTCTCTCTCTCTCTCTCTCTCTCTCTCTCTCTCTCTCCCGTAATGTGTCCCCTTTCTCCTCTTCGTGTTTCTCCTCCTCCTCCTCCTCCTCCTCCTCCTCTTCCTCTTCCTCTTCCTCCTTCTCCTCCTCCTCCTCCTCCTCCTCCTCCTCCTCTTCGAATATTTTTTCCATAATCTTTCCTCAACATCCCTATCTTTTTTTTTTTCCTTTTTCCTCTTTCTTCTTTTTCCCCATCCTCCTCCTCCTCCTCCTCCTCCTCTCCTCCTCCTCCTCCTCCTCCTCCTCCTCCTCCTCCTCCTCCTCTTGCTCCTCCTCCTCCTCGTTCCAGTGTCAGGCAGGTGAGGCTGGAAACACCTGATCTTAATTAGCACAGATGTGAGATAGTGAACTATTTCTCTCTCTCTCTCTCTCTCTCTCTCTCTCTCTCTGTGGGTTCGTTGTTGTCATCGTTATTTTTTTCCTTAGTTAACGATTAAATTTTCCTGTTTTCTGTGGTGACTTGTACACTTCAATAGAAAACGTGTTATTATTGCTCTTGTTGTTGTTGTTGTTGTTGTTGTTGTTGTTAATTATTTTTGTTGCTATTATCGAAGTTTATTATGCTGACACCCTCTCCTCCACCCTCCATTCTCTCTCTCTCTCTCTCTCTCTCTCTCTCTCTCTCTCTCTCTCTCTCTCTCTCTCTCTCTCTCTCTCTCTCTCTCTCTCTCTCTCTCTCTCTCTCTCTCTCTCTCTCTCTCTCTCTCTCTCTCTCTCTCTTAATTGACTACAGCCCGGGAGAAGAGAAAGAAAGAGGAAATGAAGTGGAGAGAGAGAGAAGAAGAAAGAAGAAGAAGAAAACTACACTCTTCCTTGTTTCTCTTCTTCCTCCTCTCCTCTCCTCTCTCTTCCTCTTCCTCTCCTCCTCCTCTCTCTCTCTCTCTCTCTCTCTCTCTCTCTCTCTCTCTCTCTCTCTCTCTCTCTCTCTCTCTCTCTCTCTCTCTCTCTCTCTCTCTCTCTCTCTCTCTCTCTCTCTCTCTCTCCCCTCCGGTGAGAGTGAGAGATCGATGGAGAGAGTAGGTAAGGAGAGAGGTGTGTGTGTGTGTGTGTGTGTGTGTGTGTGTGTGTGTGTCGTGTTATATATACATTAGCGCACACACACACACACACACACACACACACACACACACACAC
>NC_059257.1:10002754-10005254 GCF_017591435.1 Portunus trituberculatus | reverse complement strand
TAGCCTAACCTAACCTAACCATATATTGCCTTACTGTTAGATAGAGTTTACCTGTGTTTGTGCTTTACCTGTCTTTAATAAGGCTGTTTGTAGCTTACCTGTCTTTAATAAGGCTAGTTTTTCATATTATCTAACCTAACCTAACCATATTTTGCCTTACTGTTAGATAGAGTTTACCTGTACTTTCGGGTCATCTGTCTTCAATAAGGCTGTTTTTTTTCATATTACCTCTTTCCTAACCTAACCTAACCATTTATTGCTTTATTTTTAGATAGAGTTTACCTGTGTTTGGAGTTTACCTGTCTTTAATAATGCGGTTTTCTTCATATTACCTAACCTTACCTAACCTTACGTAACCTTACCATTTATTACCTTACTTGTAGAGAGTTTACCTGTGTTTGGGGTTTACCTTCAAGATAGAGTTTACCTGTGTTTGGGGTTTACCTGTCTTCAATAATGCGGTTTCCTTCATATTACCTAACCTTACGTAAGCTTATCATATATTACCTTACTTGTAGAGAGTTTACCTGTGTTTGGGGTTTACCTGGGCTTGTCTACGTGAAGTTAGTTTAATAGTACACGATTTTGCATAGAGTTTTGTGTTTTATTTTATTTATTTATTTATTTTTAGGAGTTTATTGAGTGTTTAAGTTTGCTTGGGTTACCCCGTAAACGGCAGTATTGATTTACGTTTTCTCTGTGTCTGTTTATCTCCCGCCTCTCTCTCTCTCTCTCTCTCTCTCTCTCTCTCTCTCTCTCTCTCTCTCTCTCTCTCTGGTTTTATAACGGTTTTATCTACGTTTTAAATGCTATAAGAGAGAGAGAGAGAAGAAGAAGAGAGATTCACATTTACTCTTTTCTGAACCTTATCTTGTCTCTCTTTAAAGGGGGTCGACTCTCCTTCTCCCTCTCACTCCACTTAACTCTCTCTCTCTCTCTCTCTCTCTCTCTCTCTCTCTCTCTCTCTCTCTCTCTCTCTCTCTCAGCCTTTCGCCTCGTCATCGTCATCTTCGTTCTCGTCGTCGTCGTCATCCTCCTCCTCTTCCTCCTCCTCCTCCTCTTCCTCTTCTCATCCCATAATTTAATCTACGTCATTACAGTTCTTCTTCCTCCTCTTTCTTTCTCTTCCTTTTATTCCTATTTCTATTCATTAGTTTAATCTTCCTCATTGCAGTCTTCCTTTTCCTCCTCCTCCTCTCCTCCTCCTCCTCCTCCTTTTCTTTTCTCTTCCTCCTACGGTATTTCTATTCTTCCTTTCCCTCAGGCTAATTTTCCCCATTACAGCGCTCCTCCTCCTCCTCCTCCTCCTCCTCCTTCTCCTCCTCCTCCTCTCGCTTTCTTCCACTCCTGTTTTCTTTTTCACTGTGTCCTTTTCTTTATTTGTAATTTCTCTCTCTCTCTCTCTCTCTCTCTCTCTCTCTCTCTCTCTCTCTCTCTCTCTCTCTCTCTCTCTCTCTCTCTCTCTCCCCCTTATGCAGGCTATGGGCGGAGGTGTTCCACGTATACAATCTAAAAAAAAACTAACCTAAACCAGTTAATCTTACCACACTCCCTCTCTCTCTCCCTCTCTCTCTCTCTCCCTCTCCCTCTCTCTCCCTCTCTCTCTCCCCCTTATGCAGGCTATGGGCACGTGTACAATCTATAGCTAAACTAACCTAACCTAACTTAACCTAACCTAACCTAACCTAACCTAATATACCCTAGCTAATATTAACCTCACTCTCTCCCTCTCCCTCTGCCTTTCCTCTGCGCAGGCTATGGGCGGAGGTGTTCCACGTGTCCTCGTCAGGGTCAGGTACGGTGAAGTGGCAGCAGGTGAGCGAGGACTTGGTGCCTGTCAATATCACGTGCATTCAGGACACCCCGGAGTGCGTCTTCCACATCACCGCCTACAACTCACAGGTGGACAAGATTCTCGACGTGCGACTCATCCAGCCAGGTGAGCCGCTCTCTGCTTGCCCAAGTGGAACAGGTGGAGCAGGTGGAGCGGTGTGTGGGTGACAGGTGGAACGGAGGTCAGATTGAAAAATAGTGATATTAGGAAGAAAAGTGTGATTTTTTGTAAGATTCTCCACTTGTAACCTCTCTCATCTCCACTCATCTCCACCTTACTCATCCACGCCTCAACTCCATCGAAGCAAAGTTATGATTTTTGTAAGATTCTCCATTTCTAAACCACCTCATCTCCACTCATCTCCACCTTACCTTATCTCAACTCCATAACCACCACCACCATCACCACCACCTGCTCCTCCTCTTCCTCCTCTTCTAGACACGTAAGATTCTCCACTTGTAACCGCCCCTCATCTCCACTCATCTCCACCTTACCTTGCCTCAGCTCCACCACCACCACCACCACCACCACCACCTGCTCCTCCTCTTCTTCCTCTTCATGGCACTTATAACCCCACTCACCACCACCATGACCACCGCCACCACCACCATGACCACCACCATCACCACCCGCTCCTCCTCCTCCTCTTCCAGGCACGCGGATCGG
>NC_059257.1:9995254-9997754 GCF_017591435.1 Portunus trituberculatus | reverse complement strand
GTGAAAAACCAGCCTAGACTTCATTTCCCTGAACAGAATGCCCTTGCCTCATGTCTGCTCACCCTTACATCTCCCCTCCCTCCCTTACCCCTTAATCTGCCCCTCAGTGCACCCTTAAGGCTCCCCCCCCACTTAAAGGTCAGCCAAGGGTCACTCAGGACGCGACCTTTCACTTAGATAAATTTAGGGTCAAGATCATGCATATATATATTTTTTAGTTTTTTATGTATTTTCAATTTTTTTTTTTCATTTTTTCTTGTGTACTGTTTTATTAAGTGATTTTTTGTTGTTCCTTTTCTATTTAACTGTGATTTTTTTCTTTTTTTTTCTTATTAAGTAAAAAAATATATGCAGAAAAAAACAAGTCATTCTAATATTTTCTTTGATTTTCTTTACACAATCATTTCTTTATTTTCTCCTTTTTCTCTTTTTATTATTTTCTTTCTTCGTTAAAATTTTGTCCTGTTGAATATTTTTTTTCTTTTATCTTTTTTTTCTTCTTTTGTTTCTCTTTTCTTTACCTGATTTCTTTATTTCTTATTTATTTTTATTCATTTCTTCTTTCTTTTTATTTTTTTCTTATTTCTTTTCATTTCTTTATTTCTTCTTTCTTTTATTTCTTTATTTCTTTTTTCTTTTCATTTCTTTATTTCTTCTTTCTTTTCATTTCTTTATTTCTTCTTTCTTTTCATTTCTTTATTTCTTCTTTCTTTTTCTTATTTAGTATTTTCTTTCTATGAACATTAAAATTTTATCAAGATAGGATATTTTTTTCTTTTATTTTCCTCTTTTATTCCTCTTTTCTTTATTTAATTCCTTTTATCTTTTCTTTCTTTTTATCAAACTAGTATTTTCTTCCTTCATTTTAAGATTTTGTCTAGTAAGAATATTATTTTTCCTGTCTCTTATCTCTCTTATCCTCATTTTCTTCTTGTTTATTTTTCATTTTCTTTATTTCCTTCCTCAAATTCAGGTCCAGTTAGGAGAATATCAACAATTTGTCCTTCTAGTCACTGATTGGCCAGGAACATACATACCAGGTCATTGTGTGTGTCAGGTCAACATTATTCACACCAGGTCAATATTGTGTGTGTCAGGTCAAGATAAGTTATACATAGGTGGTCATGATTGTGTGTCAGGTCAAGATGATACATAGCAGGCCAAGATTAGGTTAGGTTAGGTTACTTCATGTCAGGTCAAGATTAGGTGTACATAGCAGGTCAAGGCTACATGATTAGCTGGACCAGTCTTCAAAATTGTGCTTGGGAACTCTACATATTGGCTCACAATTATGTACATGTGTGAAAATGATACAAAAAGCTCCCTCTTATTAAAGTTTGGGACTGTTCTGTGCTTTTCTGTCTGTCCTTCTGTCTATCTGTCCTTCTGTCTGTCTGTCTGTATGTCCTTCTGTCTGTCTGTCTGTCTGTCCTTCCTTCTGTCTATATGTATGTCTGTCTGTCTGTCTGTCCTTCTGTCTATCTGTCCTTCTGTCTGTCTGTCTGTATGTCCTTCTGTCTTTCTGTCTGTATGTCCTTCCTTCTGTCTGTCTGTCCTGTCTGTCTGTCTGTCTGTCTGTCTGTCTGTCTGTCTGTCTGTCTGTCTATCTTTCTTTTTTCCTTCTTTCTTTCATTTTTAATTATTCCCGACTTGAATCTACCTTCGTCTCTCTCTCTCTCTCTCTCTCTCTCTCTCTCTCTCTCTCTCTCTCTCTCTCTCTCTTGTCAAGGTGTTTAGAAACGTGTTAATTAATTACTTATCTTACCTGTGTGCAGAGGGAACAGGTAATTTCATTATTATTATTATCATTATTATTATTATTACTATTATTATTATTATTACTATTACTATTACTATTAATATATATAATGTTCTTGGTATGAAGATGAAAAGGTTTTGAAGAATGAATGGTAATGTGTGCGTGTATGTGTGTGTGTGTGTGTGTGTGTGTGTGTGTGTGTGTGTGTGTGTGTGTGTGTTGTGATGTGATGTGTTATATATAAACAGATAGATAGATAGATAGATAGATGATGATTTATTAAAACTGATTTTTATTCATGTGTAGACAGAAATAGATAAACTAATGATATATTTGCTTATACATAGATAGACAGACTGAAAGACAGACAGACAGATAGATAAATAGATAGATAGATAGATTGATTGATAGATAGATACATAGATAGATAGACAGATAGATAAGTTGATAGATTCTTATGATATATAGATAGATAGACTTGCAGATCTATTGAAATATACTGTGTGTGTGTGTGTGTGTGTGTGTGTGTGTGTGTGTGTGTGTGTGTGTGTGTGTGTGTGTGTGTGTACTGATGGCGTGGCGCTGAGGTGCACACAGGTGGCGTGCATCGTGTCGGCCACGCCCGCACGCCCACATTCCTCCCACACAGTCACGCTAACCCGCCTTCCCGCAGCTGGCTCGCCAAAATTCACCGCCACTGGTAATTATGTCCCCATCTCACCTGTCTTGCCCCCCCACCCC
>NC_059257.1:9977754-9990254 GCF_017591435.1 Portunus trituberculatus | reverse complement strand
GAAATGCACTTGCGGAACACACTGGCCAAGGCATGGACGCTGAGAGTTACTCCCTGCACACTTTCGAAGCACTCCTCACCCAGAGCATGGAGAACCTAGGTGAGAGAGAGGGAGAGGGAGCTGAGAGACAAAAGTGGTGTATGTGAGTGTGTGAGAGAGAGGGAGAGGGAGAGGGAGAGGGAGCTGAGAGACAAAAGTGGTGTGTGTGAGTGTGTGAGAGAGAAATGATTGGTGGGTGTGAGTGTGTGTGTGTGAGAGAAGAGTGTGTGTGTGTGTGAGAGAGAGAGAGAGAGAGAGAGAGAGAGAGAGAGAGAGAGAGAGAGAGTGCTGTGTGTGTGTGTGTGTGTGTGTGAGAGAGAGAGAGAGAGAGAGAGATGATGATGTGTCAGTATGGTTCCTTTTGCTAGATGAGAGAAAGTGAGAGACAGAGAGAGGAAGTGAGATGAGTGGTGTGTCTGTGTGTGAGTTTGAGAGAGAGAGAGAGAGAGAGAGAGAGAGAGAGAGAGAGAGAGAGAGAACATACATTTTGGTCTGCATAATCATTTCCATTTTATCTTCGTATGTTTGTATGTATGTATAAAATTTGCCTTTGTATATAGTAAACTTTTAATGTTTTGGTATACATTGCATCTCAATCACAGTAATAATAATAATGATAATAATAATAATAATAATAATAATAATAAAAATAATAATAGCACAATGTATATTTGATGCATACATTTATCATTATTCTATTTATATATTATGCACATTCATTTTTACTTAGTGTATCAATAGAGCTGTGTCATTTGCTAGTCTTTGTATGTATGTATGTATGTATGTATGTGTGTGTATGTATGTATGTATGTATCAGAGTACTATTATGTATATGCCATTCACTCATTTTTGTTGTCTGTCTGTCTGTTTGTCTGTTTGTTTATAAAGCTTTTCAGTGTGATCAGATTAAACGTTAAAAATATTTCCCATAATTCAATGTTGTTTGTGTAGACTTGATTCATGGTGTGTGTGTGTGTGTGTGTGTGTGTGTGTGTGTGTGTGTGTGTGTGTGTGTGTGTGTGTGTGTGTGTGTGTGTGTGTGTGTGTGTGTGTGTGTGTGTGTGTGTGTGTGTGTGTGTGTGTGTGTGACATTATTATTATTATTATTATTATTATTATTATTATTATTATTATTATTATTATTATTATTAAGCATGTTTTCTTCATATCTATAATGTAATACCAAATAATACACTTCTCTCACTCTCTTTCTTTATGTGCAACTGACAGAGAGAGAGAGAGAGAGAGAGAGAGAGAGAGAGAGAGAGAGTTACATTTAAACTTAACCTGCTCTGTGTTTCCTCCTCCAAAAATATTTTCCCTCCAATCTTAACTAAATGTACTGTAGAAATTTTCCCTGTAGGTTTAAATTCCCATTTTTCACCCCCAAAATTTTCCCTGTCCCTTTTTTCCCCTCCTAAATTTTTGTCCTTGTCATGTTTCCCCTTGTCAAAAAAGGAAAAAAGAAAGAAAGAACTGAAGGAAGGAAAAGAAGGAAAAAAGGAAGCGTTTAACATGAAAGGAAAACTATTTGTAAACTTTTGTCATCTTTTTATATTTCTATGCACATTTTTTTTTTACAAATTTTTTGTATGTAGCATTTTCCTCTTTGTATTTTTCTTTATTTTTATTTTGGCAAGATATTTTCTTTTTACTTTATTTTACTGTCTCATAATTTTGTCCTCTCCAAATTTGTCTCTCCCAATTTTTACCAAAGCACTGTTATCATTTAAACTCATTATTTTGACATGTTTTTCTTGATATATGTTATTTTTGTGGCATCTTTTTGGCATCTTGGATACAAACAACATTTTTCCATCTATTTTTATGTAATATTTTCATTTTTTTTTTCATAAAGACACAAAGAAAAAGGAAAAAAAATGTTACATCGTGTTTCGCAGATTTATAAAACCCACGAATGTTTTTGTGTCATGCGTCTGGATTAAAAAAAGTGGATATTTGTGGATGTGGAGTCTTTTCTGGCCCATCCATCCTCTCCTCCAGCTCCTCCACATCCTTTTACCTCCTCCTCCTTCTCTTCCTCCTCCTCCTCCTCCTCCTCCTCCTCCTCCTCCTCCTCCTCCTCCTCCTCCTCCTCCTCCTCTTTCTAAATCTTCTCCTTTTTCTCCTTCTTTGTATTTCATCAGTTTCTTTCCTCTCTCTGTTTTTTTATGTGTTTTTGTGATTATTTCTGCATTATGTTTATGTTTTTGTGTTGTGTTGAGTGTGTGTATGTTTATGTGTGTGTGTGTGTGTGTGTGTGTGTGTACGTTTTTTCCTGATTTGCTCTATCTGAAATTGTACTTGGGAAGTTTATGAGTGCGTACACACACACACACACACACACACACACACACACACACACACACACACACACACACACACACACACACACACACACAACGAAATGCACTCAAGCACCTTCCAACACACACACAGAAGCAATATTAGAGGACATCTCAGCACCTCTCAACATTGGCACTTCCAAACGCCCTCCTGGCACTCCGGAGACACTTAGTGGCACTCCCCATGGACGGCCAAGGCACTCGGCCCCTCCACCTCCCCCTCCAAGGCACCCCAACAAGAGGGGCATGACCAGGAGAAGAAGAAGAGCAAGATTATTGAAAGAGATACAGAGAATTCATAGCAAATATATTCCGGGAACTGGCACTCTGGTGGCACCCTCAAGAAATGGCTCTTCTTTAGGTATGGGTGTGTGTGTGTGTGTGTGTGTGTGTGTGTGTGTGTGTGTGTGTGTGGTAGTGCCATAGATCTAACCCAGTGCACCAACCAAGCTTCACAAATGGTGCCAACTGACAGCTAACAAGACAGTGCCAATTAACCTAACCTAATCTAACTTGGGTGCCACAATTCTGCTGTGCCAACTAACTACAATTAATGTGGGTGCCAAAACTGAGTGGTCTAACAGTGTCAAGGGAAAACTTACACATCCCCAGTGCCAGCGGTGCCTCCTACATGCAGACAGACAGACAAATGTGTCAGGAAAAGGAAAAAAATGGCAATTTATCTTATTTTTTGTTATTTTGTGTATTTTTTGGTTCCTGTCTTTCTTTATTATTTATTATTGCTTTTTTTTTTTGTGTTCCATTTTTATCCTTTTTTTCCTATCCTATATCCTCCTCCTCCTCCTCCTCCTCCTCCTCCTCCTCCTCCTCCTCCTCCTCCTCCTCCTCCTCCCATAACTCCTACCCTTCTACCTATGCTTCCTTCCTTTCTCTTTGTTTTATCCCATCTTTCCTTTAAATTTCTCTCTATCTCCTCTCTTTTTCTCTCTTTCTTCCAAAGCTATTCTTTCTCTTCTCCTTTCTTCTAAAACTCTTCTCCTTCTTTCTTTTATCTCCCTTCTCTCCCTCCCTACCCTTCTCTCCCTCCCTCCCTCCCTCCAGCAAAGGTGTGAACACAGTAGCTAATCTCAAACCCTCCTCACCCAATTCTCTCCCCCAACAAACCTTCCCTCCACTCCCGCCACCACCACCACCACCACCACCACACCCGCCACCCCTCCCCGCCCTCCCTACCCCCTCCCCCTTTGCAGAGCGCGCGGGGGGCATGAAACCCACAGCCAAACACAACCAACAATACATTCTGTTACAACAACAAAAACAACAACTACAACATTACCAGCAAAAGTTAATGCAGCAGCAACAGCAGCAGCAGCAGCAGGAAATGCAACAACAGCAGCAGGAACAGCAGCAGCAACAACAACAACAACAACAACAACAACAGCAGCAGCAACAGCAGCAGCACCAACAGCAGCAACAGCAACAAAGGCAGCAATTACAGCAACAACAGCAGCAGTATCAGCAGTATCAGCAGCAGCAACAACAGCAGCAGCAGCAGCAGCAACCTCCAATAAAAGTTCACCCGCCCACTGAGTCTGGCAAAAGTTAGTTGATCCGTCTTGAAGTAACTGACTCGCTGACTCACTCACTCACCGACCCACTGACTCACTCACTCACTGACCCACTGACTTACTCACTCACCGACCCACCGACTCACTCACTCACTGACCCACTGACTCACTCACTCACCGACCCACTCACTCACTCACTCACCGACCCACTCACTCACTCACTCACTGACCCACTCACTCACTCACTCACCGACCCACTCACTCACTCACTCACCGACCCACTGACTTACTCACTCACCGACCCACTGACTCACTCACTCACCAACCCATTGACTCACTCACTCACTGACCCACTGACTCATGCACTCACTGACCCACCGACTCACTCATTCACCGACCCACCTACTCACTCACTCACCGACCCACCTACTCACTCACTCACCGACCCACCTACTCACTCACTCACCGACCCACTGACTCACTCACTCACCGACCCACTGACTCACTCACTCACCAACCCACTGACTCACCCACTCACCGACTCATTCACTCACCGACCCACTGACTCCCTCACTCACTGACCCACTGACTGACTCACTCAACGACTCACTCACTCACCGACCCACTGACTCACACACTCACCAACCCAGTGACTCACTCACTCACCAACACACTGACTGACATAAGCTTACTGGTTGATTTACTGACTGACTGACTAACTGACTGACTGACTGACTGGAAGAGTGAATGGGTGTGAGTGAGTGAGAAAATGATTCTTTGACTTTTTGACTGAATGAGTGATAAAGTGAGTAACAGAGAGAGAGAGAGAGAGAGAGAGAGAGAGAGAGAGAGAGAAAGTATGGTTAAGAGACTGAGTGACTAACTGACTGACTGACTGACTGGCTGACTGACTGACTGACTGACTGAATGACCAAGTGACTCACCAATTGACTCATTACAATTAAGTGTATCTTACAAAAGGGTACTTATCTTTGCCTCCTCCTCTTCCTCCTGCTCCTCCTCTTCCTTCTCCTCTTCCTCCTCCTCCACGTCTTCCTCTTCCTCTACCTCCTCCCTTGGATAAATAGTGACTCCCTATACTAATACCCTTTTAATTATATATACTGATTTATCCTGTAGAAGTTGTCACCATCACCATCACTTTCACCATCACTTTCACCATCATTGTCACCATCACCATCATCACCATCATTGTTACCATCACCATCACTTTCACTGTCACCATCATCATTGGCATCACCATTATCATCATTGTCATTATTCATTATCATCTCACCATCACCTCACCATCACCTTCACTATCAATTCACCATCAGTCACCATCATGCTTTTTTTTTTATCTAAAGGTTTAAATAACACATGTGCTTCTCCTAAATATGCTTGGATGGTGATGTTTTGTACTCTCTCTCTCTCTCTCTCTCTCTCTCTCTCTCTCTCTCTCTCTCTCTCTCTCTCTCTCTCTCTCTCTCTCTCTCTCTCTCTCTCTCTCTCTCTCTCTCTCTCTCTTGTCTTATGCATGTCCTTTCATCTGTCTCACACACACACACACACACACACACACACACACACACACACACACACACACACACACACACACACACACACACACACACACACACACACACACACACACACACACACACACACACACACACATGACAGGAATGGACAAGGAGACAGGACACAGAGAGCTTAGCTCGGGCCCTGTAATACACAAATAGGTAAACACACACACACACACACACACACACACAAGAAAAATACAATAGAATAAAAAAAATACACCACCACCACCACCACCACCATCATCATCATCATCATCATCATCATCATCATCATCATCATCATCACCACCATCACCATCACCACCATCACTAATGAAGACCCAGTAAGTGTAGTGTTATAATTAAAAGTGTATGGTTGTATGGTGTTAGTGCAGTGACCTCCCCCCTTCCCCCCTCTTCTCCCCCCTCTCTCACCTTCTACCTCCCCTCCTCCCCCTTCCTCCTTTCCTGTATTCTCTGTATAGTGTATAGTGAATAGTGAAGTGTTGTGTGTTGTGTTGTGGGCATGTCCTTCCTTTTGTAGTGTGTGTGTGTGTGTGTGTGTGTGTGTGTGTGTGTGTGTGTGTGTGTGTGAGAGAGTTTGTGTGCGTGTGTATCTGTGTCTGTCAACTGTCTCTCTCTCTCTCTCTCTCTCTCTCTCTCTCTCTCTCTCTCTCTCTCTCTCTCTCTCTCTCTCTGACAAGAAAATCTAAGCTAAGATAAAAAATATAAAAGTTTAATTGAAAAAAATCTTCATTTCTTTTAAAAATTTTCTGTTATTTTTCTCAAATCCCAAAAAAGAAGAGAAAGGAAAGGAAAATGAGAATGCTAATAGAGATAATGAGGTGATAGTGAGGGGATAGTGACAGCCAGGTAACACTGATGACTCACCTTCACCTTCCCTCACCTTACCTGTGATAGTGACTCCAAGGTGACTGTGTCCTCTGCCTCATGAAAACACACCATTTTTTTCACAGATTTTGATGGTGAAACAATTTTTGGATGCATTATTTTGTTATTGTCATTATCATCATTATTTATGTCATTATTGCTGTCACTCTTATTGTTATCATTGTCATTTTCACCATCATTATTATTGTTATCATTATATCACTCACTATCATTATTACTATCATTGTCATCTTTACTATTATCATTTTCACTCATTATTATCATGATCATGATCATCATTATCATTATTATTACTGTTATCATTACTGTCACCATTATCATCACTATTATTATTACTATCATCTTTATTATCATTATTATTATTATTATTATTATTATTATTATTATTATTATTATTATTATTATTATTATTATTATTATTATTTTGTCCAACTAATTTTTGAATGGACACATTTTGGTGTGTGTATTTTTTGTGTGTACCAAGGTGGTGTACACATGTGTGTCTCAGTACCATGTGCACCAAGGCTTCTCTTTTCATTGACGTACATGAGGTGTCCCTTGCACAAATACGTACATGATCTGTCACTATATATGTACATGAGGTGTCCCTTGCACAAATATGTACATGAAGTGTCCTGAAATACACACATGACGTCCCAGGATACATACATGAACTGTCTCAAAATACGCACATGAACTGTCCCAGATATGTACCTGATGTCCCTAATACGCACATGAACTGTTACAAAATACGTACATGAGTTGTCTCGCCCACAATATTTGCATACATGAGGTGTCCCTTTCACAAAAATTTGTACATGAGATGTCCCAAATACGCACATGAACTGTTCCAGGCATAAACTGTCCCATTTTACATAAACTGTCCCATTTTACGTACACGAGTTGTCCCATTTACAAAAAAACGCACATGTTTCCTTCACATGTATGCCCCACTCCCTCAAATTGACGTACATGTGTGTGTGTATGTGTGTGTGTCCTTACAAAAATGCACACATGATGTCTAATGGTATTTTTGACACACACAACATGTCCCTTGTACACACACACACACACACACACACACACACACACACACACACACACACACACACACACACACACACACACACACACACACAATGTCTTGGTATTATTATTATTATTATTATTATTATTATTATTATTATTATTATTATTATTATTATTATTATTATAGGCAAGTGTTCAATTGTCTTTTATTATAAGAAAATATATATGTATTACTTTTTTTATTCATGATGTTTACTTATTATTATTATTATTATTATTATTATTATTATTATTATTATTATTATTATTATTATTATTATTATTAATTATTTTGGGAGGAAAGTGGGGAGAGGGGTCTATGTGTGGTATATTGTTCTCTCTCTCTCTCTCTCTCTCTCTCTCTCTCTCTCTCTCTCTCTCTCTCTCTCTCTCTCTCTCTCTCTCTCTCTCTCTCTCTCTCTCTCTCTCTCTCTCTCTCTCTCTCTCTCTCTCTCTCTCTCTCTCTCTCTCTCTCTTCCCGTTAGATTTAAGAAAATATACAAAACAGTGGAAAAGAAAGAAGAAAAGACAATTGTGAAGGAAAGAAAGAAAGTAAGCTAACTCTAACTCTACACTTTATTTCCTTTGAGTGTTTATGAAGGAAAAGAAAGAAAAAGTAAACAAGATCATAATAGATTGTAAATATTCACTTTTATTGTTCTTTATTTCTTGTGATCTTTTGAAACTTGCTTGTCTGTCCGTCTGTCCGTCTGTCTTTTATCTTTTTTTTCTTATTTTCTTTAATCTTTTTTTCTATTTGCATGTTGCTTTGTTGCATTATGGTTCTCTCTCTCTCTCTCTCTCTCTCTCTCTCTCTCTCTCTCTCTCTCTCTCTCTCTCTCTCTCTCTCTCTCTCTCTCTCTCTCTCTCTCTCTCTCTCTCTCTCTCTCTCTCTCTCTCTCTCCCTGCATGTTGCTTGGTGTTGGTCATAGTAGTAGTAGTAGTAGTAGTAGTAGTAGTAGTAGTAGTAGTTGTGGTAGTAGTAGCAGTAGCAGTGGTGGTGGTAGTGGTGGTGATGGTGATGGTGATGGTGATGGTGATGGTGATGATGATTAGAAAGTCTTCAGAGTAACTATACATTAAAAAACTAACTCCTCCTCCTCCTCCTCCTCCTCCTCCTCCTCCTCCTCCTCCTCCTCCTGATTCCGACCTCAGCCTCACTCTCAACACCCTAATCACTCTAATCTAACACCAATACACCCTTAAAAGCACCCTAGCCATCATGTCTCTTAATTCTCACCCTCCTTCACCTTAATACACAGAGAACACACTTCTTAACCCTGATGTCACCCTATCTCACACTGAAATCCTTTAATTCTCACCCTCAACACACACAGAACACACTTTCTTAGCTCTCTCACACTGAAATCCCTTGATTCTCACCCTTTTTCACCTTAAAACACACAGAACACACTTTTTAACTCTGATGTCACCCTATCACACTGAAATCCCTTAATTCTCATCCTCAACACACAGAGAACACACTTTTAACCTTGAAATCACCCTATCACACTGAAATCCCTTAATTCTCACCCTTTTTCACCTCAAAACACACAGAACACACTTTTAACGCTGAGATCACCCTATCTCACATTGAAATCCCTTAATTCTCAATATTTTTCACCTTAAAATACAGAGAACTTACCTTTTAACCCTGATATTACCCTATTTCACACTGAAACTCCTCCCTCACCCTCAACACACAGAGAACACACTTTTTAAACTTGACATCACCCTATCTCACACTGAGGTCACCCTAGCAACCCTGATTTCACCCTGTCCACACCCTTGCTTTACCTTAACTCACTCTGATTTAACTTTACTTCACTGTAAAGCACCCTAACACACCTTGTCTCACCCTCACATACATTGACATCATATTACCTTATCCTAACTTGCTCTAACCTTGCTCTTCCTCAGCCTTACTTAACCCTGTCACTCTAACACACACTAGAAAACACCCTAGTTAATTACATTGGCGTAACTTAACCTTGTCTCATCTTACCTCACCCTAACACACACTGACCTAATCCTATCACCCTAACACACAGTAAAAATACACCCTACCTCACCCTAAGACACTCTAACATATTCCTATCTTTCCCAAATACACCCTAAACTAACCCAATCTTTGTTTCCTGACCCTAATACACTCTAACATACTTCTATCTTACCCAAACACACCCTAAACTAACCTCATCTTTGTTTCCTCACCCTAACACATACTGACTTAACCCCATCACCCTAACACACTGAAATACACCCTACCTCATTCTAACACACTCTAACACACTCTTACTTTACCCAAACACTTCTAACCGGAACTAAAAACACACCCTAAGCTAACCCATTACCCTGTTTCCTCACCCTGACACACTAAAATGACACCTACCTCACTCTAACACACACTAACACAGTCCTATCTTACCCAAACACACCCTAAGCTGACCCATTACCCTGTTTCCTCACCCTAGGGACCCTGAACAAGTATGGGACCCTGCCAGCCAGTGCCAGGGGGTCTGAGAGGTCCCTGCCAGCCGCCAGCATGAGGGACGACAGGGACCACTCTGGCTACTACAGCGACAGAAACGACAACTATGGCAGCAGGAGGGACATCTACGACAGGGGATACATGAGTGACCACGAGAGGAGGTGAGGGGGACACTGACCAGCAACACCACCACCTTCACCAACACCTGCAGGAGAAGGAGGAGGAGAAGTGTTTGGGAAGTGGAGGAGAAGGAGGAAATTGGAGAGAATGGAGGAAAGGGATAAGAAATGGTTAGAGAGAGAGAGAGAGAGATTGAAATGTTAAGATAAAGAGATGAAAGGAAAGAAGAGAAGAGAAAGAGAAGATTTGGGGAAGAACGGCAGAAGGAGGAGGAGGAGGAGGAGGAATATTTTGGTGGAGGGGGTGTTTGAGAAGAGAGAGGAGGAGGAGGAGAAGGAAGGGGAATATTTTGGTGGAGTTTTTGAGGAGGAGGAAGAAGGAAGAAGGGAGAGGAACATTTTAGTGGAATGTTTGAGGAGGAGAAGGGGAAAAATTGAGGCGAGAATGAGGAGGAGGAGTAAGAGGAGGAGGAAGAGATTACCAATATGTCCAGCTGTGTTAATCTTTTGTTGCCCATCCTGACCCCTTGCTGTGTTAGTGCCTTCCTGTAACCCTACTGCCCTGCCTGTGCCTGCAGATTCTACGACCGTCAGGACAGCATCCGGTCGGGGTACATGAGTGACAGGGAGCGAGGGTACGCTAGCGACAGGGACTCCCGGGGCTACGCCAGTGACAGGGACCGCTCTGGATACATGAGTGATGGAGAGCGGGGTTACCTGAGCGACAGGGAGCGTGGCGGCGGCGTGGGCGTGATAAGCGGAGGCGTGGTGGGCGGCAGCTACCTCTCCAACCGTGACCTTGGCTACATGAGCGACAGGGAGCGTGGCTACATGAGCGACAGGGAGCGTGGCTACATGAGTGACAGGGAGAGAGGATACATGAGCGACAGGGAGCGAGGATACATGAGCGACAGGGAGCGTGGCTACATCAACCACCGCGACAGGGAGCGCGGCTACATGAGCGACAGGGACACACGCTCCTATGCCAGTGAGAGGGAGCGGGGATACGCCAGTGACAGGGGCGGCTATGGCAGCGACAGGGAGCGAGGCTACTCCAGTGACAGGGAGCACACAGCACTGGTGGCCCAGGCGTCCATGGAGAGCGCTGACTCCAGGCTCTGCTACTTGACTTCCTCTGAGGTGAGTACCCAATGCAAGCCACTCTCTTCTCAAACTCTCCCTAAAATATCTCCATTTATACTCACTCTGCCTCATTAAAAACCTCCTTTTATTTTACTTTTCCAATTCTCTTACTTTTCCTTCTTTTCTCCTGTAACTCTCCCTTAAAATAACTCCATTTATATTTGCTTGTCCTCCTAAAACACCTTTTTCTTTACTTTTCCTTTCTCTCTTACTTTTCTTCTTTTCTCCTTTAACTCTCCCTCAAAATATCTCCATCTATACTCACTTATCCTCCTAAAACACCTCCTTTTTCTTTACTTTTCCTTTCTCTTATACTTTTCTTCTTTTCACTTCCAGCTCTCCCTTAGAATATCTCCCTCTATACCCCACTTGTCCTCAACAAAACGCCTCTTTTTTGTACATTTCCTTCAATTTTCTTTTCTTGTTTTCCTTAAGTACTTGCTAAACTATCTCTGTTTCCTGTTTTTCTGTAAGTAATCCCTAAAAATGCATCCGTTTTCTTAATTTCACCGTTTTCTTGCTTCCCTTTAACTCTATCTCACTTTAAGACTGATGCTTTTTTTAATGTTTCCTTTTTATATTGATGTATTTTTTGTCGGTTTTTTAGTGTTGATTATTGGTAATTGAGGAAAAACGGGAAGATTAGGGTGTTGTATAGCTTTGTATTGTGTTGTCTTCTCTTTCTTTAATACACTTGTTTGACTTGAGTTTCTCGGTCTGTTTATACTTCTGAATATTTGTGGCTAAAAAGTGACTCTCCCTTGTGGCTTATTGAGAGAAAAAAAAAAAAAAACCACGAAGGAATTGAGTATTTATGATCTCTTTGTCACATTCTATATATCTCTCTCCCTTTAAGACATGTTCAGTACCGTGACGCGTTTCCATATTCATTCTGGTGACTATTTGGTGATTTCATACAGCTTCACAAACTACTGTGGGGGATTAAAATAGTGAAAACTCTGGCCATTAATCTTTTGACCTCCATAGACCCATCCAAATGTCAATGAAATGGTCTAATCGTACACAAATCTCAAGGTAAAAATGTATCCCAGAACTGAATGGGTTAATTCGGTTAATTTGGTGATTTTATACAGCTTCAGAAACTCATATGGGGATTAAAATAGTGAAAACTCTGGCCATTAATCTTTTGACCTCCATAGACCCATCCAAATGTCAATGAAATGGTCTAATCTTATACAAATCTCAAGGTAAAAATGTGTCCCAGTACTGAAGGGGTTAAGACATTTATTTTATCGTTGTGTGATATTTTTCTGTTATTTCCCCAAATG
>NC_059257.1:9955254-9962754 GCF_017591435.1 Portunus trituberculatus | reverse complement strand
TGTACGTTTTTTTAAAGCATGTGCGTGTGGATGTGTGTACGTGTGTGTGTGTGTGTGTGTGTGTGTGTGTGCATGTATGTATGTATGTATGTGTGTGTGTGTGTGTAATTCATCTCGGTCGTCTGCTGGTCACCCAGCCAATCTTCCCCATTACGGAGCGAGCTCAGAGCTCATAGACCGATCTTCGGGTAGGACTGAGACCACGACCCCTCGAGTTACATCCCGTACCTATTTACTGCTAGGTGAACAGGGGCCACACATTAAGAGGCTTGCCCATTTGCCTCGCCGTCTCTGGGATTCGAACCCGGACCCTCTCGAGTGTGAGGCGAGCGTGCTAACCACTACACTACGTGTGTGTGTGTGAATGTGTTTGTGTGTTTCACTGTTTGATCTGCTGCAGTCTCTGACGAGACAGCCAGACGTTACCCTACGGAGCGAGCTCAGAGCTCATTATTTCCGATCTTTGGATAGGCCTGAGACCAGGCACACACCACACACCGGGACAACAAGGTCACAACTCCTCGATTTACATCCCGTACCTACTCACTGCTAGGTGAACAGTGAACAGGGGCTACACGTCAAAGGAGACACACCAAATATCTCCACCCGGCCGGGGAATCGAACCCCGGTCCTCTGTCTTGTGATGCCAGCGCTCTAACCACTGAGCTACCGGACGCGTGTGTGTGTGTGTGTGTGTGTGTGTGTGTGTGTGTGTGTGTGTGTGTGTGTGTGTGTGTGTGTGTGTGTGTGTGTGTGTGTGTGTGTGTGTGTGTGTGTGTGTGTGTGTGTGTGTGTGTGTGTGTGTGTGTGTGTGTGTGTGTGTGTGTGTGTGTGTGTGTGTGTGTGTGTGTGTGTGTGTGTGTGTGTGTGTGTAATTTCCTCTCTGTGCCCTTGACATAATGACCAAAGCCATTTTTCAGTTAATTATTACCAAGATAAATAATGTAAATAACTGATTACCTATAAATAATCTCAAACAATTTTTAAAAAGGAACAACAAAAAAGCAACGAGAACAAGTCACTGTAAAATAATTAAATGTTTGTTATTTGCTTGTTTTGTCTTCAATGTCAGTGTTATTTGTGAATGTTTAAACTCCCTTACTCTGTGTTAAACCTCTCTCTCTCTCTCTCTCTCTCTCTCTCTCTCTCTCTCTCTCTCTCTCTCTCTCTCTCTCTCTCTCTCTCTCTCTCTCTCTCTCTCTCTCTCTCTCTCTCTCTCTCTCTCTCTCTCTCTCTCTCTCTCTCTCTCTCTCTCTCTCAGTCACATGTGTGGTGCATAGTCTAAAATCATGGCTGTTTCCTCCCCTCTCCCCCCGCTAGCGCCCCGCCCCCTCCCCCCAGGCGCTCCTGACCCCCCCGGGCCTCTCCAGGGGGGGCAGGAGGAGTGTGTCCCCCGGGGTAGGAGGCAGAACCAGCGATGGCCTAGCAGAGGTGATTTTCTCTCTCTCTCTCTCTCTCTCTCTCTCTCTCTCTCTCTCTCTCTCTCTCTCTCTCTCTCTCTCTCTCTCTCTCTCTCTCTCGGTTTGGTCTTCCCTTTTTCTTCGTCCTGATCCTCTTCTTCTTCTTCTTCTTCTCCTCCTCCTTCTTCTTCTTCTTCTTCTTCTTCTTCTTCTTTCTCTATTTCTTTCATTTAGCTCATCGTAGTCGCATTTCGCTTATTAGAGAAAGAAAACTCCTCTCTCTCTCTCTCTCTCTCTCTCTCTCTTAGGATTGCTTGGTTTCTTGCTGCATTTTGCCTCTCTCTCCTCTCTCCTCCTCTCCCTCCTCCCTCCCTCCCTCCCTCCCTCGCCTCTCTCTCTCCTCTCTCAGTAATTTGTTTAAATAATTAAATACATCTTCCCTCTCTCTCTCTCTCTCTCTCTCTCTCTCTCTCTCTCTCTCTCTCTCTCTCTCTCTCTCTCTCTCTCTCTCTCTCTCTCTCTCTCTCTCTCTCTCTCTCTTTTCTTTCTCTCTCCTCCTCTCCCTCTCCCATTCCTTCTCCCTCTCCCTCTCTTCCCACCCTCGCTGGCATGAAAAGATTGCGCATGACACACACACGCACGCACGCTCACACACACACACACACACACACACACACACACACACACACACACACACACACACACACCAAGCTTTTGCCTGAAAGTAACTGGCATGTAATAATAATGAGGATAATAATAACAATAATAATAATGAAAATAATAATAACAATAATAATAATGATGATAATGATAATAACAATAATGATAATGATAATAATAATAACGATAATGATAATAATGATAATAATTGTAATATGGAGGAAGAATGTTGATAGAGAAGGAATAGGAAGATGAGGAATGAAAGAAAATGAGAAGATAAGGCGGAATAAAGAGGAATAAGAGGAATAATTGATAAGGGAGAAAAAGAAAGAAAGAAAGAAAGAAGGAATAAGGAAAACAAAATAATATATTGATTTATTTAGTTTTTTTTATTATTTTTATTTTATTTTCAACTTTATTTTCTTATTTTTCATTTATTTTCTGTTTACTTTCTCACATTTCCACTTTCTCTCACTTTTCCACTTTCTCGATCTGTTTCTAATTTTTTTTTTTTCATTTTTTGCTTTTGTTTATTTATTTTTTTTTTTTAACTAAAGGGAGAGAAATGTTTAAGGTGAATTGTGTCCTTGTCCTAGTGATGTTTGTTCTAGTGTGTGTGTATGTACGTGTGTATATGTGTACGTGCGTGCAGTTCTTGTCGACACACACACACACACACACACACACACACACTAACTCCATGAACCCCACACACCCACTCCCATCCCACACCACCCACTTACACCCCCCCACCCATACCCACACCCACACTAACGCCATGACCCCCCACGTACACACACGTACTTACTCCCCAAAAGCCACACACCCCCACCCATCCATCCACAGGCCACCACACCACAGAGTAACTCCATGACACCCCCCTCCACACACACATACACACGTATTTACTCTCACCCATCCACCCATCCACCCACACACACCTAACTACTCACTCACACCCCTGACGCTCCCTACAGTAACTCCATGACACCACCCACACCCACAAACCCACACCCACACGCACACACACACACACACACGAACTTACTCTCACCCATCCACCCACCCACCCACCCACCAACCTACCTACCCACCCACCCACACCCCCCGACGCCCCATACAGTAGCTCCATGACACCCTTCTCTTCCTTTACAGATGTCTGACGATGATCGTATGTCCCTGACCACGGCGGTGAGCGAGGACGAGGACGGAGAGAGCGTGCACAACTCCCCCTACAAGGCGCCCAGAGCTGGCACCACCGCCGCCTCCTTCAACTGTACCGGCGCCGTCAGGAAGGCCGGGTGAGAGAGAGAGAGAGAGAGAGAGAGAGAGAGAGAGAGTGTGTGTGTGTGTGTGTGTGTTTAAAATTATCCTTTTTTCTGCCTCTTTTCTCCTTTGCTTATTTTTATATCCTCCTCCTCCTCCTCCTCCTCCTCCTCCTCCTCCTCCTCCTCCTCCTGCTGCTGCTGCTGCTACTGCTGCTTCTCTTCCTCCAAAATTACGCTTCGAGTGTCTTCATATTGCCAAGGTTTGAGAGAGAGAGAGAGAGAGAGAGAGCAGCATTCACCTTTCTCAGTATCTCATAAGACCACCTATTCAAGCTCCAGGCTAGAATAAACTCTCTCTCTCTCTCTCTCTCTCTCTCTCTCTCTCTCTCTCTCTCTCTCTCTCTCTCTCTCTCTCTCTCTCTCTCTCTCTCTCTCTATCTATCTATCTATCTATCTATCTATCTCTCAATATGGAGATGGTACTCGAGTGTGGGAGAAAAAGTATATTTTCAACAATTCTCTCTATAAATAGATTTAATTCTCTCTCTCTCTCTCTCTCTCTCTCTCTCTCTCTCTCTCTCTCTCTCTCTCTAATTCAACTAGGCAACATCCGTCTTCCATCTAAGTAAGTGAAATAGCTCTCTCTCTCTCTCTCTCTCTCTCTCTCTCTCTCTCTCTCTCTCTCTCTCTCACACACACACACACACACACAGAGAGAGGAGAGAAACAAAGACTTTCTATTTTCTCGCGCTTAAAAATTTAGGCATTTATTTATATATATTTTTTTGGAGAGAGAGAGAGAGAGAGAGAGAGAGAGAGAGAGTCTCTCTCTTATTTTTATTTAAAGTCTCTCTCTCTCTCTCTCTCTCTCTCTCTCTCTCTCTTTTGTTTGGGTTTGAATGGATTCTTGTGCTGACTTTGAATGGAGAGAGAGAGAGAGAGAGAGAGAGAGAGAGAGAGAGAGAGTCTACCATGTTGGTTTTTCTCTTTCAGTCTTTTTTTTTACCCTCCCTATTCTTTATCATCTTTTCACCTCTCTCTCTCTCTCTCTCTCTCTCTCTCTCTCTCTCTCTCTCTCTCTCTCTCTCTCTCTCTCTCTCTCTCTCTCTTCCAGCTATTCGTGTTTGTGATTTTGAAGTGTGTGTGTGTGTGTGTGTGTGTGTCTGTCTGTCTGTGGTGGAGTGACAGTGGTATGTGGTGGTGGTGGTGGTGGTGGTGGGCAGGAAGTGGAGAAGGTGGGCTGGCTAACTTACTCAGTACTCCTCTATCAGTATCTTTCCATACAGTATATTTCCTCAGTCCTCCACTAATCTCCTCCACCTCCTCCACCAGCTTTCCGAGAGTGAAGATGACTGATGCTGTACATTCCTGTCCTTTAATTCTCCATTCCACTGATCTCAACTATTATCCACACACTGTCCTCCACTTGTGTCCTGTCATCCACACACACTCTGGAACTCCCTGTCTGCTTCTCTTCCACTATTTTAATTAACCCCTTCAGGTACATCCCCACACAGGTAAACTCTCACCACTACTCTGTCCACCTCTCTAATGCATGACTTCACTAGTACACTCAATCAGTCCACCTCTCTAATGCAAGACTTCACCAATAGTTTCAATCCTTCACCACTACTCTGTCCACCTCTCTAATGCATGAGTTCACCAGTACACTCAATCAGTCACCCTTACTCTGTCCACTTCTCTAATGCATGAGTTCACCAGTACACTCAATCATTTACCAGTACTCTGTCCACCTCTCTATTGCATGAGTTTACCAGTACACTCTCAATCATTCACCACTGCTCTGTCCACCTCTCTATTGCATGAGTTCACCAGTACACTCAATCATTCACCACTCCTCTGTCCACCTCTCTAATGCAAGAGTTCACCAGTATACTCTCAATCCTTCACACCTTTCTCTGGCACACTCTGGGACTCTCTTCCTGCTTCTGTATCTCCACCTTCCAATGACTTGACTTCATTTAAGAGGGAGGTTTCAAGACATTTATCCCTTTATTTTAGCTAACCCTCACACCTGCAAGGAAACTGGCAACTAAGTTGTCATTTTTTTCATTATGTATTGTCCTTGACTAGTTATTCCCTCTTATATAAACAAAACACACGTACACGCACACAGGTAACATTGACCACTCCCGCAGGTTCCTGAGTGTGAAGAAATGGCTGCTGCGAAAGAAACACCAGATTGAGCTGGCCCGCAAGAGAGGCTGGAAGGGTTACTGGGTGTGTCTGAAGGGAACCACACTGCTCTTCTACCCGTGTGACTCCAGGGAAGGCCGCTCAGTGGAGGCCGCCCCCAAGCACCTCATTATTGTGGACGGCGCCATCATGCAACCCATCCCAGAACACCCCAAGAGGGACTATATCTTCTGTCTATCCACTGCCTTCGGGGACGCTTACTTGTTCCAGGTGTGTGTGTGTGTGTGTGTGTGTGTGTGTGTCTGTGTGTTGGGAAGGGACTGTATCTGTTTACTGTGTTTGGTGATACTTGTGTGTGTGTGTGTGTGTGTGTGTGTGTGTGTGTGTGTGTGTGTGTGTGTGTGTGTGTGTGTGTGTTGAAAGGAAACAAGAGGGAGAGTTTGTGTGTGTTGAGGGAGGGCAGAAAAGAGTGTTTTTCCTTCACCACCACCACCACCCTCACCTCCTCCACCTCCACTTCCCTGCAGGCACCGTGTCAGGTGGAGCTGGAGAACTGGGTGAACAGCATCCACAGTGCCTGCGCGGCAGCCTTCGCCCGGCACCGCGGCAAGACTGGCACCCTCCACCTGCTGCAGGAGGAGATATTCAGGATTGACCGCGCCATTGAGTCGGTGAGGGACACAGAGAGAAAGAGAGAGAGACAGACAGACAGAGAACAAGAACCAAAAATCAAACCAGATCACACACCAAAACAGCACCATGCACCTTTCACCACCACCACCACCACCACCAACACCCACATACATCCACATGCATCCCCTCACATCTTCTGACACCCACACACACCCACCCACACTTTCTAGCACCCTTTTACACCCTCTAACACTTACACACCCACATACACACCCACATGCTTCAAAATATTGGTCTTGCATTCCACTACCTAGACGAAGAAATGATGAAGAAGATACTATGCACTTTAATAAGACCCCAGTTAGAATATGCAGCTTGCGTCTGGTCACCACACATGAAGAAAAATGTGAAGAAGGTGGAAAGGGTACAGAGGCTGATAACAAGGATTCAAGGAGTTAGACTATGAGGAAAGACTGAGGGAGCTGGGGCTGACCACATTAGAAGAGAGAAGAACAAGGGATGACATGATAACTATGTATAAATTAGTGAACAAGATTGACATATTGGACAGAGAATTGATAAAGGTGACCACAAGTAATCATCTCCGAGGACATGGAAAATCTAATAAAAGACATCTGTTTAAATGACGCGAGAAAGTACAGTTTCCCGCATCGTAGTATTGATAAGTGAAATAAACTGAGCAGTGATGTCGTTGATGCGGTGTGTGTCAATCAGATGAAAGAGAGATATGACAGGAGTAGACAAGGAGACAGGACACAGAGAGCTTAGTTCGGGCCCTGTAATACACAAATAGGTAAATACACACCTTTTCACACCCCCTAATACCTACACACACCTTCTCACCCCATCTAACACCCTGTAACACTCTATAACACCCAGTAACACTCTGTAACACCTTTTAATACCGGCAGGACTCCAAGCTGAAGCACATGGCGGAGCTGCAGCTGTCAGTGGTGTCTGACGCGGAGAGCAAGCAGCAGATCATGGGACAAATCATGCAGTGGGAGGAGAACCTGGAGCGACTGCACTGTGAACAATTCCGCCTGAGGTGCTACATGGCCTCCCTGCAGACCGGGGAACTGCCCAACCCCAAGGTGAGGGAACACAGCCATAACACCATAAGGAAGGGAAGGTGAGGAAACACACCCATAACACCTATAAGGAAGGGAAGGTGAGGGAACAAGACCATGATGAGGGAACAGGGCCATACACCATAATGAAGGGAAGGTGAGGGAACAGTGCCATAACACCATAATGAAGGGAAGGTGAGGGAACAGGGCCATACACCATAATGAAGGGAAGGTGAGGGAACAGTGCCATAACACCATAATGAAGGGAAGGTGAGGGAATAGTGCCATAAC
>NC_059257.1:9930254-9950254 GCF_017591435.1 Portunus trituberculatus | reverse complement strand
CATTCAGTTAAACAATAGCAACTTATGACCTTTCCCTGACCTTTCCCTGACCTTTCCCTGATCTTTTCCTGACCTTTCCCTCTAATACTAATAAAACCTCTCTCTCTCTTTTTTATTTCCATCCTGACCTGCAGTAACTCAACTTCTCTCTCTCTCTCTCCTGACCTTCACTATGACCTCTCCTTATGACCTTGTTTCCCCGCAGGCATCATCAAGGGCGACGAGATAATGGTGATCAACGGTGCCATAGTGAGCGACCTTGACATGATGTATATTGAGAGTGTGCTGCAGGAGGAACTGGCACTGTGTCTTATGATGAGGTAAGGTCACAGTGCCAAAGGTGTGCCGTACGTGTGCCATTCTTGTTCTATGTTGTTGTTTTTTTTTCTTTTTTTTTTTTTTATTTGTTTGTATTTTTTATTGTTATTTTTTGTTATTTTGGTGTTATTTGGTTTTGTTTTCTTGTATTTTCTCTCTCTCTCTCTCTCTCTCTCTCTCTCTCTGTTTTGGCTCATTAAAATCTATACTTATTTTTCTTTATCTTTAAGAATATATAAACAAAACCATCACCACCACCACCACTACCCTGACCTCCTCCTCCTTCTCCTCCTCCTCCTCCTCCTCCTCCTCCTCCTCCTCCTCCTCCTCCTCCTCCTCCTCCTCCTCCTCCTCCTGCCACCACCACCACCATCTCTACTCTGATCTCCTCCTCCTAATCCCACCCTCTCATCCTGCCACCACTACAATAACTCGACCTCCTCCTCTTCCTCCTCCTCCCACCACCACTACCCTGACAACCTCTTCTTCCTCTTCCCCTTCCTTCCACTCTCCCACCATCGCCACTACCCTGACCACCTCTTCCTCTTCCTCCTCCACTCACCACCACTACCCTGACCACCTCCTCTTCCTCCTCCTCTTCCTTCCACTCTCCCACCACCACCACCACTATCACCACCACCACCACCTTAACCACCTCCCCCTCTCACACCCCCAGGTCTTCCCGCACGGAGCCCCCAGACCTGGCGTCCCTGATGAAGACCACGGATGAGATCATTGAGTCTCTGGTGTGTCCCCCGCCGCCCTCAGAGATGTCCCTGAACGAAGAGATGATATCCAGGATGATTGTTCCCGCACCTTCATGGAACAAATCCCTTGGCCCTGGTAAGTGCAAGGGACCAGGGACACTTTAGGGGTGGGTCAGGGTTTTTTAAGGGATAAGTGGAGAGTTTCAGGGATATTTCAAGGCTATTTAAGGGTTAGAGTAAGTGGTAAGGGTTATTTAAGGGTTTGGATAAGTAATAGTAGGGGTTTTAGGGCTGTTTCTGGGTTGCTTAAGGGATAGATCAGGGTTTTTGAGGGGTAAGTAAGTGGTAAGGGTCATTTAAGGCTTCAGATAAATAACAGTGGTAGTTTTAGGGTTGTTTAAGGAGTATTTAAGGAATAAATCAGGATCTGTAAGGGGTAAAGTAAGTGGTATAGGTTGTTTAAGGGTTCAGCTAAGTGATTCAGCAGGTTTTAGGGGTATTTAAATGGTAGAATATGTGGTAAGGGTTATTCAAGGGGTTTGGATAAGTGATTCAGCAGGTTTTAGGGTGATTTTAAGGGGTAGAGCAAATGGTAATGGTTATTTAAAGGTTTGGATAAGTAATAGCAGTGGTTTAAGGATTATTGAAAGATGGCGTTAATCTATACATGTATGTGCGTGAGAGAGAGAGAGAGAGAGAGAGAGAGAGAGAGAGAGAGAGAGAGAGAGAGAGAGAAACACAAAAGAGAGAGAAAATAATCAACAGACCAAAGACTCCCATGATAATTTCCTCCAAATCAATCCCTTCCCCCTTTTTTTCCCTCCATTCTTCCCTTTTCCTCTCCATCTACCCCTCCCATAATAATCTCCCACACACACCCACCCCAACACATCACCACACCACCACCACCACCACCACCACCACCACTCAGATAACATGTGTAGCGACTTAGGAATTGGATATCACTGCAGTTTCCGACCCCGCCCTCCATCACCACCACCACTCCCACTGGGGCACCAGGGGGCGTGGAGATGGAGGAAGCCCTGCCCCATCCGCCCCATCCACGCAGTATCCATCCACACCAGGCAACGATCTGGTAGTGATCCACCTCCTCTCTCAACGTCTGATGTCTCACTGCCTGCCATCTCCACCTCGCCTCCACTCCCAGCCAACCCAAGTGGATTTCGTGGTTACCCAAATACCCGCAGACATTCACACCCACTGAGAAGCCTCCCACATCACCCGCGCCACCCACATCCACGCCGGCACACCCACACCACACCCACGTCAGACCTCACCTATGCAAGACTAAAATTTGGCATGGATTTGTACCAGCGGGGAACTCGGAAGGTGGATGTGGAGGCGTGTGTGGGTGAGGTGGATGACCCAGAGAGTGGTGAGTCATCCAGGTGGTGTGTGGCAGCAGCAGACACAGCAGACACAGCAGATGCAGCACCACAGCCCTGCCACAGCCTGTTCTGCGCCTACAGCACCTCGCCGGAAGCTCTAGCGCTGCAGAACATTTTGAGAGACACTGTGAGGGTGAAGAAACACCACCACCACCACCACCACCACCACTACCACCACAGCAAGAGGCGCCACAGTAAGCCCCCGCACCACAGCTGGCACCACCTCACTCCAGTGCCGTGCTGTGGCAATGCTGACACGCTGCTCTCCACTTTTTTGTCACAGCATAAGTTTTCGCTGCCTCGCTGTTCATCCTCCTCCGTGACACAGGCTCTCCTCCACCGCCTCCTCCCGCCTCATCTCCACCTCCACCAGGGGCGCCTCCTGCGTTACCTCATGCGTATGGCCTTGTCTTCCTCCACTCATCTCCACCCATGCACCACTACCACCTCCTCCTCCTCCACCACCTCCACCTCCACTTGTTTTTGTTATTGTTTTCACATTTTGCATCGTGTTAATTGATTTTTGGGTTATTTTTATATAGTTTCTCTCTTATCTCCTCCTCCTCCTCCTCCTCCTCCTCCTCCTCCTCCTCCTCCTCCTCCTCCTCCTCCTCCTCCCATCTTTCATTCTTAAATGCTTTGAGAGAGAGAGAGAGAGAGAGAGAGAGAGAGAGAGAGAGAGAGAGAGAGAGAGAGAGAATAGTGACACCTTCCCTTCCTTCTCCCCACCTCACACACCATATAAAGATTAGAGTCACCAGCCCAAAACAGAAATAGAGAGTGAGATAGTGAGAGAAAGCAAGAATTAAAGTTAGCCCTATGTGCACACACACACACACACACACACACACACACACACACACACACACACACACACACACACACACACACAGATGCATGTATACAGAAAACAGCACAATAGAATGAAAATAAAAAGAAATAGCTATTATTATTATTATCATTATTATTATTATTTCAAGATTATTTTAGTATTTGACATCAATTTTTTCTAATAATTGAAATTAAAGAAAATATCTGTTTTTCCAAAAGGATTTTTTTTTTCAAGAATTTATTTATCTCTCTCTCTCTCTCTCTCTCTCTCTCTCTCTCTCTCTCTCTCTCTCTCTCCTGCAGTAATGACTCTTTCATCACACTTGTCCCTGTCTTATCTTTCCCTCTCATTCACTCTCTCTTTGTTTCTTCTCACTTTTTCACCCTCCTCTCACTCCCTCTCACTTTTACTCCTCACTCCCATCCAAACCTTACCCTTTCCTCTCACCAGTCACTTACCCCGCCATGTAGCGCCTCCCTCTCACTTGTCAGCCACTCCCTCTCACTGTGCCTCTCTCCCTGCAGGTAAGGAGCCAGCCAGTCCAGACGGCTTCCCCCCGCCCCCCTCAGACACGTCAGAGCGATCCAACGTGTCCTCACTCGAGATTGAAAGCTACCTCAAAGTGAGTACCCACGCACACCTTATACCTTGTACCTTATCTACCTCACACTGACACCTTATACTTTTCCTTCATACCTTTTACCTCATATCTTACACTGGCACCCTATACCTTCTACCTCATACATCACACTGACGCCTTACACCTTGTACATCTTATATACCTCACACTGACACCTTATACTTTTACCTCACATCTCACACTAGCAGCTTATACCTTATACCTCATACTTGTCCCTCATGCCTTGATTATGCCAATACTTCATACTGACATGTTATTCCTCACACTGACGCCATATATTACTCATTGTTAGACATAGTTCTCATTTCCCCGTGTTTTATTGCATATGTACACACTCCACCACTTCATTGACTTCCTGGCGATACTGGCCATAGGATTCCTCAGTAGCCACACCTGATAGCCACACACAGTGAAGGGACCGCGGCGGGACGCACTGCTGGCCTGCATGTTCACTTACGAGAGAGAGAGAGAGAGAGAGAGAGAGTGGGGTGGGGACGTGGGGAATCGGATAAAGGAGGTATGAGAAACATGAAGGAGGGGAATAGAGAATGAGTGATGGGCGGGGGAGGTGGGTGTGGATGGCAGGCAGGCTGGCCAGCCGAGCTGCGTCAGAAGCAGCTGTAGTCAGTGACGACTGTCATGAAAAAAGGGATGACAGATTTCACCTTTGTTTCAATTATAGGTAGGAAAATGCTTCAAAAGTAGGGAGCTGACATACATACATAGCTACACATATGAGTGTACCTGTTTGTTGGTGTATCATATATATGAGACTTATGTAAAGACACTATTGTATTCGGTTGATTTTGGCAAATCTTGATATTGTTGCCAAACGCCTCTCGCGCAAAGAGGTCGGCGTGATAGGTCTGGTCAGTTTTCCGTGAGCCGCCTCCTGTTTGTTGTGGTCGCGGGGTGCAGGCAGCCTGCAGGACAAGACGCTGGCGGTGAGAGAGATAGTGAGAGAGTGGTGAAGGCGAAAATACTGATAATAGTGATAGTAGCAAAGAGAACAGTGTGTGTGTAGCCTCTCAGTAATCAGAGGTCAACTATTTATACACCGCTGAGGACACTAAGCGGACAGCGGTGTGGGGGTGGATCAGTGCGGGTGCCTGCTGATGACACTGAAAGCCGCCACCAGACCGTCCTTGGCTAACGTAAGTAATATGTTGGTGTAACTCATCATTTCACGGTGCTGTCATGTCATAACCTAACGTTGGTAACCTCCAGGACAACATATCAGTGAGCTAACGCCTGCAGATACACGTAAACAAACCAGTGCCCTGACCCGCTGCCTCTCTCTCAGCCTTTATCTGCCTCATCTCTCACTCATTACAGGCCAGGCAGGCCACAAAATGGTCCCATAGGCCTAATCATTCATGTCCGTTGTTGAAATATATCTGCAATTGTCTGTACTATATGTTATGGAAGCTCAGTGAGAGGAAGCGGGCCGGGGTGTGACGTCACAAGCAGCCAGGCTGTGACGTCATCACCAGCTCCGCCCCTAATGTTCCCCGGTCACAGATCATTGACTTCCACTATTATTTATATTTGTCTCAGTTCATTTATTTCGAGTCATAAGTACCTTTTAAGGGTTTCTATTGATAGTTCGTTGTGTTTTACGTGTCTTCCATATCTGAGCTGAGTGAAGTACGGTGATTTAGAGTGTGTTTATTACTCAAATAAGAGGGCGAAAATACGTCAAAATTTTTCCCCCCGCTGTGAGTGATTTTTTATTTGAGGTTGTAGCGAAGTGTTTGTGTATTCAAAGAAAGGTTTATGATGGAAAAAGTGTGCAGGGCTCCAGATAAGTTAGAGATGTGGACTTTAAGAGTGATTTGTAGCGCTGTTAATATTGTAAACAACGTCATTTTTTAAATATTTATTTTTTTAATTGGGCGTGTTGCCAGGTTCTGATATATCGAAATGATTGTCATAATTTTTGAAAAACGTTATCGATTCCAATGAATGAGATTGGTGGGCGTTAAAATTGTTTTTCAACAAGTCGAAGTTCAAACATTTTATTTAATATGTTTTTTGAAATATTTTTATTATTCCTTTTCCCGGTTGTATTTTTATATTTTAGGAATTAGTTTTCATTGATGACAAGTCGGAATTTTTATAGCATTCGTGTCCAGCTGCCTTTTTGGGAATCGCCGTTTTCAAAATGGTTTCCGTTACGTATATATGTGACCCTATTGGAGGGGGGGTCCCAGGCTAGACCCAGACCGCCACCCCGCCCCTGGCCGAGGATGTGGGGGGTGGGTGGGTGGGTGGGTGGGTGTGTGTGTGTGTGTGTGTGTGTGTGTGTGTGTGTGTGTGTGTGTGTGTGTGTGTTCCATGTCTTTCGTTACTGAGGGGGAGCGCACCTGCTGGACTCTGACCGACACTTCGCTCTGGGCCCGAATGTAGTCAGGGTGGGTGGGTGAGTAGGAGGTTGGGTGGCTGTGTGTGTGTGTGTGTGTGTGTGTGTGTGTGTGTGTGTGTGTGTGTGTGTGTGTTCCTTGTTTTTCGTTATTGAGGGGGTAGCGCACCTGCTGAACCCAGACCGACACTTCGCTCTGTGGCAGAGTGGTGGTGTGTGTTGTGTGGTGTGTGTGTGTGTGTGTGTGTGTGTGTGTGTGTGTGTGTGTGTGTGTGTGTGTGTGTGTGTGTGTGTGTGTGTGTGTGTGTGTGTGTGTGTGTATGTTACCTTACCATTTTTTATAGCACAGACTGTGATCTGCGTGTGTGTGTGTGTGTGTGTGTGTGTGTGTGTGTGTGTGTGTCTTGTCTTTTTTTTATGTTACTGACTGTGTGTGTGTGTGTGTGTGTGTGTGTGTGTGTGTGTGTGTGTGTGTGTGTGTGTGTGCGCGCGCTGAGCCTCAGATCACGGGTCGGGACGGGGCATGGACCAGGAAGGAAGGGTCAAGCTGGTTGAACCTAAAACCTTATATTTTTGGTAGTTAAAACAATCAAAGGGAAACTTTGACCCTTTCAGTTCTGGAACGTGATTTTACCTTGAGATTTGTGTACGATTAGACCATTTTATTGACATCAGAAAGGGTGTATGGATGTCAGAAGATTAATGGCTACAGTCTTCACTATTAAATTTCCACATGAGTTTCTGAAGGTGTATAAAATCACCAAATAGTAAAGTAGAATGAATATGGAAACGCGTCATGGTGGTGAAAGGGTTAAAAGAAGATTAAATAATGGAGATGATAGATGGAATTAGGTAACTTAACCCTTCAGTACCATGACATGTTTTCATCTTCATTTTGCTTACTATTTGGTGATTTTACACAGCTTCAGAAACTTATATGGGGGATTAAAATAGTGAAGAATGTGGCCATTAATCCTCTGACCTCCATAGACCCTTCCTAATGTCAATAACATCGTCTAATCGTATCCAAAACTCATGGTAAAAATGTGTCCCAGTACTGAAGGAGTTAATTCGCTCACACAGAGACTGCCACGTGTGGACCTGACTGTCTCTTGCAGATTCCCTCTTTTTTATGTTCTTCTGTTCTTATGCACTAGAAAATTATATAACCAGGTTTGGCAGGGAGTCACGTGCTGGCGTCTGTATTGTACCGCACCCCCGCACAAAGCTTTGTTATTATTATTATTATTATTATTATTATTGTTGTTGTTGTTGTTGTTGTTGTTGTTATTGTTGCCTGCATTCCTGGAAGTCTTAATTCGTTCTCCAGGTCTGTTTGTGTGTGTCTTTTTTTCTTTTCTTTTGGGTTTTAATTATTTTAGCTAACATTTATTTTCCTTGTTTATACTCCTCCTCCTCCCTCTCTTTGTCTCTTTCACACCTCCTCCTCCTCCTCCTCCTCCTCCTCTCTTTGTCTCTTCCACACCTCCTCCTCCTCCTCTTTGTCTCTTCCACACCTCCTCCACTTCCTCCTCCTCCTCCTCCTCTTTGTCTCTTCCACACCTCCTACACTTCCTCCTCCTCCTTGTCTCTTCCACACATCCTCCTCCTCCTCCTCCTCCTCCTCCTCCTCCTCCTCCTCCTCCTCTCCTCCTCCTCCTCCTCCTCCTCCTCCTCCTCCTCCTCCTCCTCCTCCTCCTCCTCCTCCTCCTCCTCCTCCTCCTCCCCAAATACAATGAAACACGCTAATCAATTGTTTACAAAAATACAACATGAAAAGGTGAAAGGTCTCTCTCTCTCTCTCTCTCTCTCTCTCTCTCTCTCTCTCTCTCTCTCTCTCTCTCTCTCTCTCTCTCTCGAGCTTTCTATGTGAGAGAGGGTGTGAATAGGGAGACAAACACGGTAGGCAGGCGGGCCAGCTAGGCTATGTCAGAGGCAGCATTAGTTAATGGCAACTGCCATGGGAAAAAAAGAGACATGTCACTTTTGTTTGAAATATACGTAGTAAATAAAACTGCTTCATTAAAAGTAGGGAGCCGACATTCATACATACTTAACTTAATACATTCATACATACTTAATGATGTTGGTGTATCATAGGACTTGTGTAAAGACACTATTGTATTGCTGTTCAATTTTGCAAATCTTGATATTGTTGCCAAACGCCTCACGCGCAAAGAGGTCGGCGTGATAGGTCGGGTCAGTTTTCCGTGAGCCGCCTCCTCTGTTTGTTGTGGTCGCGGGGTGCAGGCAGCCTGCAGGACAAGACGCTGGCGGTGAGAGAGACAGTGAGAGAGTGGTGAAGGCGAAAATACTGATAATAGTGATAGTAGCAAAGAGAACAGTGTGTGTGTAGCCTCTCAGTAATCAGAGGTCAACTATTTCTACACCGCTGAGGACACTAAGTGGACAGCGGTGTGGGGGTGGATCAGTGCGGGTGCCTGCTGATGACACTGAAAGCCGCCACCAGACCGTCCTTGGCTAACGTAAGTAATATGTTGGTGTAACTCATCATTTCACGGTGCTGTCATGTCATAACCTAACGTTGGTAAGCTCCAGGACAACATATCAGTGAGCTAACGCCTGCAGATACACGTAAACAAAACAGTGCCCTGACCCGCTGCCTCTCTCTCAGCCTGTATCTGCCTCATCTCTCACTCATTACAGGCCAGGCAGGCCACAAAATGGACCCATAGGCCTAATCATTCATGTCCGTTGTTGAAATATATCCGGAATTGTCTGAATTATGTGTTATGGAAGCCCAGTGAGAGGAAGCGGGCCGGTGCGTGACGTCACAAGCACCAGGCTGTGACGTCATCACCAGCTCCGCCCCTAATGTTCCGCCGGTCACAGATCATTGACTTCCACTATTATTTATATTTGTCTCAGTTCATTTATTTCGAGTTATAAGTACCTTTTAAGGGTTTCTATTGATAGTTCGTTGTGTTTTACGTGTCTTCCATATCTGAGCTGAGTGAAGTACGGTGATTTAGAGTGTGTTTATTACTGAAATAAGAGGGCGAAAATACGTCAAAATTTTTCCCCCCGCTGTGAGTGATTTTTTATTTGAGGTTGTAGCGAAGTGTTTGTGTATTCAAAGAAAGGTTTATGATGGAAAAAGTGTGCAGGGCTCCAGATAAGTTAGAGATGTGGACTTTAAGAGTGATTTGTAGCGCTGTTAATATTGTAAACAACGTCATTTTTTAAATATTTATTTTTTTAATTGGGCGTGTTGCCAGGTTCTGATATATCGAAATGATTGTCATAATTTTTGAAAAACGTTATCGATTCCAATGAATGAGATTGGTGGGCGTTAAAATTGTTTTTCAACAAGTCGAAGTTCAAACATTTTATTTAATATGTTTTTTGAAATATTTTTATTATTCCTTTTCCCGGTTGTATTTTTATATTTTAGGAATTAGTTTTCATTGATGACAAGTCGGAATTTTTATAGCATTCGTGTCCAGCTGCCTTTTTGGGAATCGCCGTTTTCAAAATGGTTTCCGATACGTATATATGGGACCCTATTGGGGGGGGTCCCCGGCTGGACCCAGACCGCCACCCCATCCCCGGTCGAGGATGTTGGGGTGAGTGGGTGGGTAGGTGGTTGTGTGTGTGTGTGTGTGTGTGTGTGTGTGTGTGTGTGTGTGTGTGTGTGTGTTTTCCTTGTCTTTCGTTATTGAGGGAGAAATGCACCTGCTGGACTCGACCTACACTAGCTCTGGGCCCGAGTGTGGTGGGGGTGGGTTGGAGGCTGTGTGTGTGTGTGTGTTGCGTTGCTTTTTTTTTTATGGTACAGACTGTGATCTGTGTGTGTGTGTGTGTGTGTGTGTGTGTGTGTGTGTGTGTGTGTTTATCGGGAAAGCACCTGCTGGACCAGACCGACACTTGGCTCTCTGGCCCAGGAGGTGCATGGGTGGGTAGCTGTGTGTGTGTGTGTGTGTGTGTGTGTGTGTGTGTGTGTGTGAGTGTGTGTGTCTGTCTCTCTGTCCCTCCCTCTCATGTACTTTTGAAACACGTAAGTACCAAAGTCCCCCTCCCATTATTCGACCAATTCATTCTCTCTCTCTCTCTCTCTCTCTCTCTCTCTCTCTCTCTCTCTCTCTCTCTCTCTCTCTCTCAGAAATTTCATTCACTTTGAGAGAGAGGGAGAGAGAGAGTAATTAGATGAAGGAAAACGGGTAATGGAAAGAAAACGCGGAGGAGGAAGAGGAGGAAGTTGAGAAAAATATGGGAGGAGGGTTGCCGGAAGAGAGAGAGAGTGGGGGATATAACTTTCTTGATAACACGCTCTCCAAACACACACACACACACACACTCTCTCTCTCTCTCTCTCTCTCTCTCTCTCTCTCTCTCTCTCTCTCTCTCTCTCTCTCTCTGGTACGCACATAATTATACATATTGCTATCATTGTTTTATGAGAGAGAGAGAGAGAGAGAGAGAGAGAGAGAGAGAGAGAGAGAGAGAGAGAGAGACAGGTGCAAGTATCGGACCAACAACCTCCTTATAAGGCTTTCGATCTTTCTGACCACTTTGTTCTTCCTCATTACCTCCTCCTCTTCCTCCTCCTCCTCATCCTTTTCGTTCATTTCATTGCCTTCGTTCTAATTGCATCCTTGTTACATAGATTTCGTCTCCTCCTCCTCCTCCTCCTCCTCCTCCTCCTCCTCCTCCTCCTCCTCCTCCTCCTTTCAATTTGTCTTTGTAATGTTTCTTCTTCATATAATATCTTGTTCTTGTTTTAGTTGTTCCTCTCCTCATCCTTCTTCTTCTTCTTCTTCTTCTTCTTCATCCTCCGCGGGTGTGGGCGTGGCGCGGGCGTGGGTCGCTGGGTGTGGGTAGTAATGGAGGTTACTTCGCCCACTACTACTACTACTACTACTACTACTACTACTACTACTACTACTACTACTACTACTACTACCACTACTACTACTACTAATACTAATACTATATACTACTACTGCTATGAGAGAGAGAGAGAGAGAGAGAGAGAGAGAGAGAGAGAGAGAGAGAGAGAGAGCGCAGCCATTCATCACTATCATTAACCTTTTTGCTCCTTCATTCATTCGTTCATTCTTTCTTTCATTGGGAATTTTAGAGAGAGAGAGAGAGAGAGAGAGAGAGAGAGAGAGAGAGAGAGAGAGAGAGAGAGAGAAAGTAAAAACGGAAAGTAGGAAATAAAAATGAGGAAAATATGAGATAGAATGAAGGAACAAAGAGAAAATAAGATAAAATATTGAATTAGGAAAGACTGAAGAAAATGGAAGGAGAAGCAGACAATTGAAAGAAGGAAGAAGGAAAGAATGAAGGAAAAAAGGGAAAAAAATGATAAAATAAAAGGAGAAAAAGGAATAAATGAGAAATATAGAAGGAAATGAAGGAAAGGGAAAGGGAAAAGAAAGAATAACGAAGAAGAAAAAGGATAAATGAGATGGCAAATGGAAAACGGAGAAGAAAAACAGACAAAGAAAGGAGGAAAGGAGGAAAAATCGAAGGAAATAAAGGAAAATGCGAAAGAAAAGAAGGAATAACGAAGAAAAGAGGAATGAAAAGGAAATGAGATGACGAATGAGAAATAGAAGGAAAACAAACGAAGGAAGTAGGAATGAAGGAAAGGGAGGAGGAAATAAAGGGAAATGAGAAGAAAAAGATGGAATAATGAAGAAAAATAAAGAAAATAGGAAATTGAGATGACAGATTGGAATTAAAGAAGGAAAAGAGACAAAGGAAGGAGGGAAGCGGGAAAGAATGAAGGAAAATGGGAAGGAAAAGAAAGAATAATGAAGAAAAATAAAGATAGAATAGGAAAACGATGTGATAAAGTGGAAATAGAGAAGGAAAAGAGGCAAAGGAAGGAGGGAAGCGGGAAGGAAAGAAGGAAATGAAGGAAAATGGTAAGAAAAGAAGGAATAATGAAAAAAATTGAAATAGAATAGGAAAATATGATAAAATGGAAATAGAGAAGGAAAAGAGACAAAGGAAGAAGGGAAGCGGGAAGGAATGAAGGAAATGAAGGAGGGTGAAGGAGAAACAAAAGAATAACCGTACACTGGATGCTGGGCTGCCTAAACAAACACACAAACGAACAAACAACAGTGCAGGGTCTTCTACTTGTACGTCTGGCAGCGTGTGTGCGTGCGTGTGTGTGTGCGTGTCTGTGTGTGTGTGTGTGTGTGTGTGTGTTAAAGAGCGGTTTAAAGTGATAACAAGTCAGAGAGAGAGAGAGAGAGAGGGGGGGCGGGTTACGCTATGTTTTATGTCATATTTATAAACCCTCCTGTCATTCCACTACTTAAGGGAATGAAATCTGCTCCGGGTAGGAAATGACCGAGAGAGACTGGATGAAGCTAGAATGCAGTGTGTGGAATGCAAGAGTTAATCAGTATTCTCAATCATTCACCCCTTCCTCTGCCTAACTCCAGTATTCTTAATTATTCACCCCTTCCTCTGCCAAACTCCTCAACTCCCTGCTTGTTTCTGTATCCCCTCCCTGCCTGTGACCTAAGCCAGTATTCAAAAACGATTTTATTCTCACCACGACTGTTCTCCAAGGCCACGGAGACAACCAGTCGGGAGTTCAAGACAGTTCCTCCTCTTAATAAACCAGATATTTCGCCAATCCATCACCAGAAACACAAGAACACCCTTAAAAACACGAATATCTTTAACTATTCTTGATAAACCAAAATCTCGCCAATCCATCACCACAAACACAAGAACACCCTTAAAAACACGAGAGAATATTTAACTACTCTTGATAATCCAGAAATCTCGCCAATCTTCACCACAACCATGAGAACACCCTTAAAAACACGAGTATCTGTAACAGCAGCCTTTGGAAGTAGTGATGGTGGGAGAGCGAAGCATGGCAGCATACAGGCCTTGAACTCTTTCGCGAGGGAGACTTCAAAACACTTAACTCTAATTTTGAGTGATCATTTGACCCTGTTTTAGTGGTCTGCACCTTTGTGGATTCTCTCTCTCTCTCTCTCTCTCTCTCTCTCTCTCTCTCTCTCTCAAGGCCACAGAGGTGATTAGCAGGTTCTGAAGCGTGTTTCTCCCGCTAATAATGTAGGAATCGTGTTAATCTGTCTCGAACCTTCACATCACCCTCAAAAACCCGCCTAACTTTACCTAGAGTGTCGCGAGAGTGGTGGATGTGCGGGGAGGAAGTGTTTCATAGGAATAATCTCTCAAACATCACTTTTAAGGGAACCAGAGTCTCCCACTGCAGAAAATCACTGGGAACAAGAATTGAGCTGTTAATATTGTCTCCCAAATCATCACGTAAGGGAATCGGAGTCTCCCATAGCAGAAAAACCACCGGGAACAGGGATGAAGCTGTTATGAATATTGCAAGTGTCTCCCAAATCACCATTTCAAGGGAATCGGAGTCTCCCACGGCAGAAAACCACCGGGAATTCTCAATCGCTGCGTGGATGGCCTGAGTCTGTCTCGCTATTGCCTCAAGCTATGCGAGTCCTCTTCCGCTGCTTTATTTATTTTTTTTTCTCTCTTCTTTTTATCACCCTCTTCCTCTCCTTCACTTGCTGCGTGGGAGAGATGCATCCGTGAAGAGGTGAGAGGAGGAGGAGGAGGAGGAGGAGGAGGAGGAAGTGGAAGAAAATAAGCGAGTGAGGAAACAGATTGAATAATAAATTTCCGGAATAGCATCAGAGAGAGAGAGAGAGAGAGAGAGAGAGAGAAGCAAGGACGATCAAAACAAATGGCTTTAAAACAAATGGAGGAAAGAAGGCAGACAAGAGAGAGAGAGAGAGAGAGAGAGAGAGAGAGAGAGAGAGAGAATTTAAATTGTCTAGGAGGAAAAGAAAGATTATTGTTATTGTTGTTATTTTGTCAAGGGGAGGCCAGCCATCTTGTTTCCGGTTGTTGTTGTTGTTGTTGTTGTTGTTGTTGCTGCTGCTGTTGTTTTTGCAGTTTTTTGTTCTATATTATTATTTATATTCTTACGAAGGCTAATACGCGACCACACTCACGCACGGATGTCAAAATCATTATCTCTCTCTCTCTCTCTCTCTCTCTCTCTCTCTCTCTCTCTCTCTCTCTCATGGTTATTTGCTAGTTCGTAATTCCTCAAAACTCGTTATTTATTATTTATTTACCTTTTCACTCAGGCGAAGGAGTTTGTCACCATCAGCATTCGTTATAGTGTTTGTTATAATTACTTCCTAGGTACACTTGTAACGAAACATTACCTGCCTTCTGCCTTGTGCCTGCCGCTGCTGAGGTGATACGCGTCATACTCAGAAACACTTCCCTCACTCACACCAACCATTTTTAAGTATCACGGAAACTGTTAGCCGAGTTGTAAAGGTAATTTGTTCTGTTGGTTATGCAGAAATCTTGTTATTATGGTACTAGAATACAGATACACCCGTAAAAATCCGTGTCATTCCAACGGGAGCCCTTTGAAAATAGTGTTTGCCCTGTTGATACGTCATAAAACTTGTTAACGTGACATTATAATTACAGAAACAGACTTAAAAAGCCGTCATTTCAAGTAGAACCAATTGAAAATAGTGCTTGTCCTGTTGATAATGTAGAAAACTTGTTAACATGTCACTAGAATTACAGAAACACCCTTAAAATTCCGTGTCATTTCAACTAGCGCCCTTTTGAAATCGTGAAGGTGTGGCCAAGTGTTGATGTTCGAGCGCCAATGTGTTCAGTTCACCCGCTACTCATGAAGCACTTCCGCACTCCACCTCCACTCTTTCAATAGGCTGCAGTCAACGGTACACGGGTTTTTGAGGGTGTTTTTACGGTTCTAGTGACAGATTGGCTAGATTTATAAATCGTCAATAGCAGAAACACTCTTGAAAACACGGCTTAACATCTCTGTGGCCTTGGAAAACAGTCATGGTGAGAGAGTAAAGAGTTTCTGCCAACGAGACTATTGAAGCAGGGCAGCGGTACCACGACACAGCTGTCCTACCTAGCGCAATTATCTAAGGGTACATGACACCTTTTTGGGTGATTCATGTATTAATTGTATCCGTTTGTTCATGTGTATCTTAAGTTTACATCGTCGTGTGTCTAGGCGTAACCATGCACTACTGAGACATGTGTTTTCCTATCTAACTGTCCTATCTAACGCAATTGTCTAGGAGTTTATGATATGGGGTTATTCATGTATTAATTATGTCTCTTTTTTCATGTGTATCTCAGGTTTGCATCGTCATGTGTCCAGCCGTAACCATGCATTACTGAGGCTCACGTGTTCATATCTAACTGTTTTAACCGCAGTGAACACAATCATCTAAATGTTTATGGTATTTTTTGGGGTGATTCCTGTATCAATTATGCTTTATTCATTTATTTATTTATGCTTTTATTCATGTGTATCTCAAGTGTACATGGTCGTGTGTCCAGATGTAAGCATTCACTACTGGCGTTCATGTGTTCATAGATATAACTGTTCTAACCTTAACCTTTGACATTCTTATTACGGTTTTATTCTCACTTACCTCATTTTCCTTCTTTCCTATTGTTTGTTACAGCTTTTTATTTGTTTTCCTCCCTCTCATCTCACATCGCTGCATTCTGTTTCTTCATCTATCACCATTTGTCTTTCCTCCCCATTCTCTTCGCTCCATATATCTCCATTTCAATTACTCTATCTCTTATTAACTGTTCTTCTCTTATTAACTGTTCTTCTATCATACATCTTTCATCTCTATGCTTCATCCACCACTATCTATCACCATCCATCTTTCCTCCCCATTCCATTCCGCGTATCAATGAGTGTATCATCTGAACGGAAAGGACTCGGTAATCAGATGGTCAGCAGTGACTCACTAGGAAGCTGTAATCCCTTCACTACTGGGACACATTTTTACCTTCAGATTTGTGTAAGATTAGACCATTTTATTGACATTACGAAGGGTCTATGGAGGTCACAAGATTAATGGCCACAGCCCTCACTATTTTAATCCCCACATTTTATTGACATCAGGAAGGGTCTATGGAGGTCACAAGATTAATGGCCACAGCCCTCACTATTTTAATCCCCACATAAGTTTCTGAAGCTGTAGAAAATCACCAAAAAGTAAGCAGACTGAATATGGAAAGGCGTCATGGTACTGAATGGGTTTAATAGATATTAGGCGAATGTATGGCCGGGACTGACAGGTGTGCTTCGTACGTGACTTACCGCACCGACCTTTGTTTTTTTTATTCTTTATCTTGCATCTCTCATCTCCTAGTAATTATGTTCCTGTGTTTATTACTGTGTGTGTGTGTGTGTGTGTGTGTGTGTGTGTGTGTGTGTGTGTGTGTTCATCTTTCATCTTACCACTACAGTTTCTCTCACGCTAGCACACATTCACTCTCTAAACCCAATTATTATTTCTCTCCTCCCAGTAATTATGTTCCTGTGTGTATTAGTGTGTGTGTGTGTGTGTGTGTGTGTGTGTGTGTGTGTTCATCTTTTATATTACTACTAAAGGTTTTCTCTCACGCTGACACACTTATTCACTCTAAATTCAATGATTATCTCTCTCATCTTATAATTATCTTCCATTCCTTATCGTTTCTTATCAGTAGTTGTCTTTCATAAAGCACCACAGACACACTCACTCACTCACTCACTCATTACTCACTCACTCACAGATTATCACCAAGCGAGTAATTATCCTTCCTTGTCTTATCCAGTAATTACATTTTTTTCTCTCTATTTATCTCACTTTATCAGCGTCTATCACCCATACCACACTCACTCACTCACTCACTCACTCACTCAGATTATCACCAAGCGAGTAATTATCCTCGTCTTATCCAGTAATTATATCTTTATTTCTTTATTGATCTCACTTTATCAGCGCCCATCACTCACACCACCACTACAGACTCTCACAACACACTCACATACTCACAACACACTCACACACTCACTAATTACTTATAAACCCAATAAATAACGTAAAATATTTCTTTTAATAATTGTGTTTCTACTATATTGGTACCATTTTTATCAGTAGTCGTCTCATAACAGCCTCTCACAACTCACTCACTCACTCACTCACTTACTCACTCACTCACACTTCATTTCCTACAGTCACTTTGTTTTTCTAGTCAAGTTTAAAGAGTTTTGGTGAAGTACGACAGTGTTTCCTTGGCAATCCTTCGCTCAGGCAACACCTCTCCTCTCCACCTTTTGCCCTCCGGCCCTCAGTTACCCTTCAGATCTCAGTGGGGGAGGGTGTGCGCCGCTCCTCCCGCCTCCCTTATCTCGTGTGCCGTACCATCTGTCCCTTTAAACTTCCGTAACGTTGAGATTTAATAAGGGAGTGATGGTGGTTCCGCCCCTACAGTGAACGGTGATAGTGTCAATGTGGCTTTCCGTGTGTCTTGGATGAGAAATAGTCACTTTATTTTATTCATTATTATTCCTATAGTGAATTTAATTGTTTGTTTATAGTTCGGTCACGTGATAGTGAAGGAGAGATGAGGATGGAAGGAATAAACAAGAGATAATGGAAGATAAAGAAAGAATTTTGAGAGAAACTGAAATAAAAGAAAAAAAATGATAACGAGGAAAAGAAGTGATTGGAAGGAATGAGAATGAAGGAGGAAGAAGAAAGACGAGGATAATGGAAGAAGGAGATGAGAGAGAGAGAGAGAGAGAGAGAGAGAGAGAGAGAGAGAGAGAGAGAGAGAGAGAGAGAGAGAATGACAATGATAAACGAGAGGGAAAGACGAAAGAAAGAAAGAAGAAAAAGATGAATTGAATAAAAAGAAGAAAGAACAAAGAGGAAATGAAGGAAGCAAAATAGAAAGGAAAACACTCGAAGGAAACTGGGAAAAACTCAAAGGAAAAAGAAAAAAGAAAGAAAGGAAGAGAGAGAATTTAGGATCGAGTTACAGTTACCAGGGAGAAAATAAATGCATGAACCAAAATACAAGACAAGAAAAGAACACGAAAAATATCACATTCAGGAAAAAAAAGTGAAATAAAAAGACAAAAAAACACAAACCAACTAATAAACAAGAAAAGAGAAAAAAAAAACATCCTTAAACAAAACAAAACAGAAAACTCAAGAAAATCCTCAAATAAACACACACACACACTGAAGCAATATTAGAGGACATCTGAACACACACACACACACACACACACACACACACACACACACACACACACACACACACACTGAAGAAATATTAGAGGACATCTGAACACACACACACACACACACACACACACACAGAGACAGGTATAGCCAGCAATGGAGAGTGGGTTTTGGGAGTGTGTGGTGATGAAGGTGTTCAAATCGCTGTGGTGTTCGAGGCGTCGGCGCGCGGGGCGATTCAATGTTCACACTGCTAATAACAAGAACTCCCAGCGGCGTCACAGTCTGCTGCCGGGAGGAGGCGCTGCTGGGGCTGCTGATAGCCACCTCACTGGGGTCATAAGGCACTGTGGCTCTGAGGTGCTGATTGATTCGCAGGTCAGGTGTTTGGTGGTGTTTTTTGGGTTTCGGTGTGTATTTGGGGGTGTTTTCATAGATTTGACGGTAATTTAGGTGTTTTTTTTTTTTTTTATTTTGGTGTGTATTTGGGGTGTTTCCGCAGGTTTGAGGGTAATTTAGAGGTGTTTTTTGTGAATAATTGGTGTTGAGGGCAAATTTGAGTGTTTTTAAGGGTGTTCCGGGTGTTGTATAATGTGTTTTCATGGTATTGGTGGTGCGTTTGTGTGTTTAAGGATGTTTGGTACTGTTGTAAGGGTGTTCCTGGTGTAGTATGGTGTTGATATGGTGTGTTTTTAGGGTGTTTGGTACTGTTGTAAGGGTGTTCCTGGTGTTGTATGGTGTGTTTTCATGATATTGGGGTGTGTTTGTATGTTTAGGGTGTTTGGTACTATTGTAAGGGTGTTCCGGGTGTTGTATGGTGTATTGTCATGATATTGGGCAGTGTTCGTGAATTTAAGGGTGTTTGGGGTCAATTTAGGTCTTTTTAAGGGTGTTTTTCAGTGTTTTAAGGCATATTCAGGGAATTTACAAAGAGGAATGTCTATCTTAAAGATATTTTGAAATTAATTTGGTGTTTTTAAAGGTGTTTTATGGTGTTTTCATGGTGTAGGGGTGTTTAAGGGTGTTTGGGGTTCTTGGTTATTTTGCGTCACTTTAAGGGTGTCTTGGGGTGTTTCAAGGTATAGTTTTGGTGTTTGTTGTAGGGAATGTATATTTTAAAGGTGTTTTATATATAGATGGATATTCTTTAAGGGTGTTTTTTTGCATACTATACCTAACCTAACTCCTAAGTCCTAACCCTGTCTCTGTCCTTTCTCTAACCACGCCTTACCATCTGTCTGTATCTTTCCTAACCTAACCTAACGTAACCTGATTAATTAGAGGTTCTTTAAGGCAGTTTTTTTGCATACTGTACCTAACCTAACTCCTAACCCTGTCTCTGTCTTTCTCTAACCACGCTCCACCACCTTACCATCTGTCTATTTTTCTTTCCTAACCTAACCTAATTAACTGTTCTTTAACCCCTTCAGTACTGGGGCGCATTTTTACCTTAAGTTTGGGGTAATATTAGACGATTTTATTGACATTAGCAAGGGTCTTGGAGGTCAGAAGATTAATGGCCACAGTTTTCACTATTTTAATCCCCACATGAGTTTCTGAAGCTGTATAGAATCACCAAATAGTCACCAGAATTGAATATGGAAATGTGTCATGGCACTGAAGGGGTTAAGGGTGTT
>NC_059257.1:9882754-9920254 GCF_017591435.1 Portunus trituberculatus | reverse complement strand
AGGCAGCACCAGGGAAGAACAGTGCGTCGGAGGTTGAAATAATCAGGTACCAGGTGTTGATCCCGGTGACGGAGGTGCAGGTGCGCGCCTCATCAATGAAAGACATGGACTCTCACTTCTTGTGGGAGCTGATCCACCTCAAGAGTCAACTGCAGAGACGCTCAGAGAAGGTGTACCACTTGTCCAACAGGTGAGAGAACTGAGAGAGTGACTGTGTGTGTGTGTGTGTGTGTGTGTGTGTGTGTGTGTGTGTGTGTGTGTGTGTGTGTGTATTTACCTAGTTATATATTACAGGGTTTGGGTGGGGTTCCTAGTGACCTATCTCCATATCTATTTTTATCCAACTTTTCTTTAAATTTGTGCACACTTTCTGCTTCTACAATCTCTTCACTCAGTCTATTCCAGATATCCACTGTCCTGGTGTGGAAAGCTAAACTTCTTAATGTTCCTCAGACAATGACTTTTCATGATCTTGGAGTGTCCTCATGTTCGTCTATCTCCATCCTCCATCAATCATGCCAAGTCTTGTCTGTCTATCTTTTCCATATGGTTAACTAACTTATTCATCATTATTAAGTCTCTCTCCCATCATTATTAAGTCTCTCTCCCGTATCTTTCAAAATTGGTAGTCCCATTTCCTTCAGTCTTTGTTCATAGGGAAGATCCTGTGTGTGTGTGTGTGTGTGTGTGTGTGTGTGTGTTTTAGGATAGTGTATATGATAAAATGATAGAAATTTAACCACACACATAAAAAGCAGTAACCTAACACCACTACACACACTCACTAACTTACTCACACTCCCTCTCCTACTCTCACTCACACTCACTCACTCTCACAGCACGGCCGAGTTCCGCAATGCATTCCTGAAGACAATCCGACAAATAATCCGGGAGAGTGTGAGAAACATGAACATTCCTGCCAACAAGCCCTCCTCCTCCTCCTCCTCCTCCGCCTCTGGTCTGGGCACGAAGGGATCCACCAACACCCTCCAGCCAGTCCGCTCCGGGGGCAAGAAGAAGACAAACACGTGAGTCTCGGTTCCACTCCGCTTGTCTCTCTCTTTCTCTCTGTGTTTTTTATTGTTTATTTTTTATGCGAGTCTCAGTTCCATGCTGCTTGTTTCTCTCTTTCGATGCTTTTTTATTAATTTTTTTTCTACTTGAGTTTCAGTTCTACTCTGCTTGTTTTTCTCTTTCTCTTAGTGTTTTTTTTATTTATTTTTTTTTTATTTATTTTTTTTTATTTTTTTTTTTTTGGATTTTTTTTTGTCACTTATTTATTCATTTATTCTTTTTTTATTTTTTGGGATTCTGTATTTCTGTTTTCTTATTATTGTTTTTTTTTCTTTTCTAAGTTGTTTTTATTTTTTTCTTATATTTAAATTTTACTCTTCCTTTTTCTTATTTTTTATTTTGATTTCTTCTGTCCATCCATTTCTTATTATAATCTCTGCATGACATACTATTTCTCCTTAATTTCTCCTTATTTTGTGTGTGTATTTTCTACTGATTCACTTATTCATGTATTAATTTTCCCCTTTTTGCTCTTTCCAAATCATTTTCCCGCATGTGTTTCAGAATTATCACCAAAACACTTCCCTTTTTTACATCAATGTCTACTGACCAATCAATCCTTTTTGTGTATTGATTTATCCAACATTCTAGTCACCATTGTTTTGATCACCACTCTTGTTCTTATCTTTTTGTTACTCTTGTATTTTTTTATTGTTTTTGTTGTTCTGTCGAGTCTTTGAGTGCATGTTTTGATCACCCCACCTCCTGCTCCTTCGCATCTGTGGCCGCTGGGGAGACTAACTTACAAACCAAGGAAGGAAAGAAAGATACATACAAAACTTATGGAAACGAGAGTATTTTGTAAACGTTTGTCTCGTGAAAGAATTAAAAAGCAAAGGAAGGAACAAAGATGAAAGGAAGGAAGGAAGGAAAGAAAGATAAACACAAAACTTAATGAAACAAGAATATTTTGGGAACGTTTGTCTCGTGAAAGAATTAAAAAGCAAAGGAAGGAACAAAGATTAAAGGAAGGAAGGAAGGAAAGATACACACAAAACTTACTGAAACAAGAGTATTTTGGGAACGTTTATCTCTTGAAAGAATTAAAGGCAAAGGAAAGAACAAAGATAGAAAAGTTATGCATATGGAGTAATTAGAAGGTAGGAAGGAAGGAAGGAAAAATACACACGAAACTTATTGAAACGAGAACATTTTGGGAACGTTTGTCTCATGAAAGAATGAAAAAGCAAAGGAAGGAAAAAAATTAGACAAGAAACTTATGGAAATGGAGAAATTATGGCAACGTTTTATCTTGGCATGTGAAGAAATGAAAAGGAAAGACAGGAAAAAGAAGAGAAAAAATCATTCTTAGGATTAAAAAGAAAAATAAACAAGGAAAATGTAAAAATCATGAACCTCTTTGAATTTTTTGAGTTTGTGGTACAGTGCTTTGGGGTCCGAAGGGTCTCCAAGCGCACGAGTTTGAATCCTCTCCACGGTCTGAGTGTAGATTGGGCTTCCTCACTCGGGGTAACGATTTCCTAGCGGGTGGGCTTTGAGATAGGTGGTGGCCAAAAAATTACTCCCTATAGCCCATAAGTTCCCGTGAAAAGCCCACATGGTATAAATAAAAAAACTAAAGAAAAAAGAAACATTTGATCTGAGTGAAACATTGGAGGATGAAAATGAGAAGAAAAACAATGCCAGTATTAGAAGACAATACAAATAATAGAGAAATGAAACAAAAGACAATATTCATATTTTTGTAGGTTTAAAGGTCACATAACTGCCCCTACCCCTCATTACCCCTTACCCCTTGACTCCCCTCACTCCTTAAAAAAACACCCATTTTTATCTTAACAGCCTTAAAGATACATAGAAAAATTATTATTATTATTATTATTATTATTGTTATTATTATTATTATCATTATTATTATTATTATTATTATTATTATTATTATTATTATTATTATTATTATTATTATTATTATTATTATTATTATAAGTTACGGAGAAAAACTTGACTTGACTCCGAGATAAAGTTTACTACTACTACTACTATTACTACTACTGCTACTATTACTATGCTGCTGCTGCTACTACTACAACTACTACTACTACTACTACTACTACTACTACTACTACTACTACTACTACTACTACTACTACTACTACTACTACTGCTACTACTACTACTACTGCTTGCTACTACTACTACTACTGCTACTACTACTACTACTCTGCTACTACTACTACTACTACTACTACTACTACTACTACTACTATAAAAATTAAACCATCTGGGCATGTTTTAAAAGTTTCATTGTTATTCATTCTTTTATTCACTTTATTTTTCTGTGTGTGTGAGTTGTAAGGCTGCCACTCTCACACTCTCACACTCTCACTGTCAAGTTAAGGCACCTCCCCCAGCCCCTCTCACAGGACGGAAGGAAGGGAGGAGGAGAGCAGAAAGACAAAACAATAACAGTAAAAGTAATTTGCAATAGATAAAGGTGAAGTATTAATTAAAGCCAGAAAACATTATGGCACTGAAGAAAAAAAAAAAAAAACTTAAATTGATCGATGAAACTTTGAAAAATGACAAACTTTAATGGCAACCCTCACCGTCATGCCCTCGGAACCCCACACCATCTTAGAAAAGCCCTAACCTCTTCAATACCATAGATTTGTTTCCATATTCATTTTGGTGACTATTTGGTGATTTTATACAGCTTCAGAAACTTATGTGGGGGATTGAAATAGTGAAGACTGTGGCTATTAATCTTCTGACCTCCATAGATCTTTCCTAATGTCAATAAAATGGTCTAGTCATGCACATATCTCAAATCAAATCCCTTTCAGTACTGGGACATTTCTAGCTTGAGATTTGTGTTCGATTAGACCATTTTATTGACATTAGCAAGTGTCTATGGAGGTCAGAAGATTAATGGCCACAGTCTTCACTATTTCAACCCTCCCCCTATGAGTTTCTGGAACTGTATAGAATCACCAAATAATAACCAGAAGGAATATGGAGATTCATGTTTTTTTAGGGCATTTTAAGACAGTTTGGCATGTTTTGAGAGCATTTTAAGACAGTTTGGCTATGATAAGACCATTTTACTGACATTAGCAAGTGTCTATGGAGGTGAGAAGATTAATGGTCATAAACTTCACTATTTTAATCCCCAGCAAAAGCTTTATAATCACCAAATAGTAAGCAGAAGGAATATGGAAATGCATCATGGTACTGAAGGGGTACAGAGGAACAACACACACACACTTTGGGGTCAGAAGGTTCCCAAGCTGGTTCAAATCCTGGCCACAGTCTGAAAGTAGGCAAGGCTTCTACTAAGGATAACAGTACCATAACAAAGTGGGTTTTCAGATAGGAGGTGCCCAAAAATTCCTCCTTTAGCCGGTAAATTTCTATGAAAACTCCAATTGTGTAAAATAGAAGAGAAAGAGAAAAAGAAAAGGTGATTGTCATGCCCTAGGGAGCCCACACCAGCCTAGAGAACCCTTAATGTACCCAAGAACACCTCAGGGCTATCTGGTGAACCTCATCTTGCCCTAATCAGTTCTGTCCAACCCCTTGAAGACCAGCCTAGAGAACCCTTAACCCTTTCACTGTGCCACAAAACCATTAACAGCAGCAGGAGCAATGCATGACTTCTTTATAAGCATCTACAAGAAAGAATGGGGATAAAAGTGTAGATTTAGCAATATCTACACAGTTTAAAGATTGGAGGCGGCTGTAGAATAAGTAAAAATGTCTCATGGTGATGAGTTATTTACCTCTTCAGTACTGGGACACATATTTCCCTTGAGATTTGGGTGTGAGTAGACCATTTTATTGAAGTTAGGAAGGGTGTATTGAGGTCAGAAGACTAATAGCCACAGTCTTCACTATTTTAATCTCCATGTAAGTTTCTGAAGCTGTAGAAAATCACTAAATAGTAAGCAGAATATGGAGACTCATGTTTTTTAGGGGCATTTTCAGACAAATTGGTATGTTTTGAGGGTATTTTAAAACAGTTTGGCTATGATAAGGGTCTATGAAGGTCAAAAGTTTAATAGCCAGAGTCTTCACTATTCTAATCCCCATATTAAGTTTCTGAAGCTGTAGCAAATCACCAGAATGAATATGAAAATAGGTCATGCTACTGAAAGGATTAAGGAGAAGTGTAGCAAACGGCAGACAGTGTTAGTGTATCCAAGTACACCTCAAGGCTGTCTGGTGAATATTTTCTTACTCTAATCACATCTGTCTAACCCCTTGAAGACTTGTACCATTGACATTAATGACATACCGGTCATTACTCCAAGAAGCCCATACCAGCCTAGAAAACCTTTAATGTACTCAAGAGAACCTGGAAAATGGGTCTCGTCTTACCCTAGAAAACCCAAATCACTTCTGTCTAACCCCTTGAAGACTTGCACCATTGACTTTAATGATTCACCGGCCAATACTCCAAGAAGCCCATACCAGCCTAGAAAACCTTTAACACACTCGAGAGAACGTCTGGAGAACTCGTCTTACCCTATAAAACTCTAATCAGTTCTGTCCAATCCCTTGAAGACTTGCACCATTGCCTTGTATGACACACTGGTCAATACTCAGAAAAATAGCCTGAACACACAAAATAAAGGGAAATTGTGAGAAAATTGCTTATACTTCGGATTTATGATTGGAAACTTGAATTTTAGCATTCCCGAAAGCTTTAATTGTCTCTTAGAAAGCTTATGATGTAGAAAATACTGAAAATGACTTTACATAGACAAGATAAGGGGAAAATAATGGAGAAATTGCCCTACACTTTATCTTCTGGAAATCTTGGATGAGCTCTTCAAAGTCTTGTGTCGTGGGAAACTTTAATGACACAGAAAATACTTGAAGAAATTACTGTAGATGGACATGAAAAGTGGGAAATCCCTTTATATTTCAACTTTTCCTTAGAGAAAATGGATTCAGTACTCTGGAAAACACTAATCAACTCTGGAAAAGCCTCGGCAGACTTGTACCATTGAAAACATTGATAGAAATAAAAAAAATAACTTTAGAAAATACCTTAGATAAAATAAGAAAAAGAAAATAATGAAAAAAAAGCTTTACACCTTAATTTATCTCAAAAGAACATTAATTCATTGTAGAAATCCCAATTAATTATGAAAAATAAATAAAAAAAAAGTAAAGAAAAACAGAAAAGGTGGAAAATGCAAGACTTAATACCACATCCGTTCCCATTCATATTTTTCTTCAATTTTTTTATCCTCGTAATTTTAAGACTTAGCATTATTACACATTCTCCTTTAGACTATAAGTGATTGAATTAATTCCCTTATATTCTCTTTTTTCTCTGTATATTCCTGGATCACAAAACCCGAAAGGAAGAGAAAGGCGCGGTGAAAGTCATGGCGTTTATAAATCCTTTTTTCTATTTGGCGTTCATCATCGGATCCTTTTATTTTTTTCTTCATCAGGAGGAGGAAGAAAAAAATTAAATGAGTGACCCGTTGGAAAGTTTTTTTGCATAGAAAACGGAGGAGCAGATTGCGGAAGGAACCTTTTCTTCTGTTTTATTATTTTATCTTTTTTTTTTATTTAATTTTTTTTTTATTTATTTATTTATTTCATTATTGTGTTTTTGTTCATTTCATTTCATTCTGTTGTTTTTTGTTGAGTAGAAGGGTCTCTCTCTCTCTCTCTCTCTCTCTCTCTCTCTCTCTCTCTCTCTCTCTCTCTCTCTCTCTCTCTCTCTCTCTCTCTCTCTCTCTCTCTCTCTCTCATGCGTATGTGAGTGTGTATGCATTATCATGTATATGTATATGTATGTATGTACTATGTATTATGTATATGGGTATCTGTAAGAGAGAGAGAGAGAGAGATAGGCAGGCAGGCTTTTCCTTATTTTTCCTTCATTTTCTCTTATTTTTCATTCAACATTCATCATATTTTGTTATTTTGATGTCTTCCTCTTCCTCTTCCTCTTCCTCCTCCTCCTCCTCCTCCTCCTCCTCCTCCTCCTCCTCCTCCTCCTCCTCCTCCTCCTCCTCCTCCTCCTCCTCCTCCTCCTCCTCCTCCTCCTCCTCCTCCTCCTCCTCCTCCTCCTCCTCCTCCTCCTCCTCCTCACGAAAAACAAAAAACCCGCAAGAAAACCATAAACTCGCATCCGTAGAAATAAAAATCGCGAGACGTGATTGCGAACGACTCACCGGAGAATATAAACGCCATGACCAACACGTGCCTTTCTTCTGCCCAGGGTTTGTGATCCTTATAGCCTGACAACAAAACACCCTAGCACTCTGTAAGGGAACTGGCAAACAAGTGGAGCTTATTCCATTTTTGTTGCCAGCTTTTCCTTACATAAAAAATAAAAGAAAAAAAGAAAATATAAAGGAAAACACAAATAAAAAACTGATTTCCTCCTTTACAAAACTGAACCAATGTAAACAACACCAGCAGCCATCAGTCGGCAACCCTGCAAAGACACTCGGCCGGGAATATAGACTATGACAACTTGGAGACTTATGATAATGTGCCAGACTCCCAGCACGACTACCACCACCAGCAACACCAGCCTCACCACACCAACAACAACTTGAGAACCAGGAGCAAGACTGTTTCTGATGCCATGGGTGAGTCTGAGGAGGAGGAGGAGGAGGAGGAGGAGGAGGAGGAGGAGGAGGAAGAGGTGGTGGTGATGACTTGGTGATTTAAAGATTGTTAAGTTTTATATATATATATATATATATATATATATATATATATATATATATATATATATATATATATATATATATATATATATGTGTGTGTGTGTTAATTTCTTTGGTGGTATTTGTGGTGATGACAAATGGTGATGGTGGTGGTGAAGTAGGTGGAGTTTATATGGTGGTGATGAAGTGGATATGGTGGTGATAGTGGCAATGACAGTGAATTTCTTAGTTTAGGAGTAGAAAGTGGGTATTTTTTTAGTAGTGGTGGTGATGATGATGGAAGATGGTGATGGTGGTGGTGAAGGAGGTGGACTTTAGTGGTGGTGATGAAGTGGAGATGATAATAGTGATGATGACAGATAGTGAAGGTGGTGGTGATAACAGGAGGTAGTGAAGGTGGTGGTGATGACAGGAGGTGGTGTTGGTGATGACAGGGGATGGTGGTTGTGGTGGTGATGACAGGAGATAGTGATGGTGGTGGTTAGGTTAGGTTATTGGTGATGTTAGTGATGGTGGTGCAGATTGTGGTGGTGTTGATGGTAATATTTGAAAAAGTTACTATTTATTTAGTTTTTTATATTTTATTTTTTCTTCACATTTTCATTATTAGAAGGAAGATTGTAAGTGGAAAGCAATGTTAAGTTTTGTACATATATTCTAATTAATTCTGATGTTTTTTTCTTCTCAAAAATTGTCTTAGTTTATTTTATAATTTGTTTTGAGAAGAGAAAAGATGAAAAAAAATGATAATAATTTGATCTTTTCTCTTCCTTACTACTCTCTCATTTCCTTCCTCATACTCATCCTGTTCTTCCACCTCTCTCTCTCTCTCTCTCTCTCTCTCTCTCTCTCTCTCTCTCTCTCTCTCTCTCTCTCTCTCTCTCTCTCTCTCTCTCTCCTCCACACTTTCCCTCCACTTTTCCTCCACATCTTCAAAAAATTTCCCCTCTGCCTCTCCCTGTCCTCCAATACCCAACACTCTACATCTACCTTTCCTCCATATTCTCTCAAACTTTTCCCTCCACTCCTCCACCTCCTCCACCTTTCCTCCACCTCTCCGCACACAGACGAACTCAGTGACTCCACCACGAAGAGTGACGGGGGGAAGGAGGAGGCGGGCACCAGGTCGGAGGGAGAGGACGAGGTGATGGAGACCAAGAAGAAAGCCACACTGGGCCGCACTCCCAACCACCTCTCCCTCTCCACCACCTCTACCCTCTCCACGGGCTCCACCGGCTCCATGGCCAAGCTCATCCAGGCCTCCAACCAACCCTCCCAGTACCAGCCTACTCGCACACTGGGTGAGAGAAAGAGAGAGAGAGAAATGTTAATGGAATGAGTGTCTGGTAGGTTGAGAGAGAGAGAGAGAGAGAGAGAGAGAGAGAGAGAGAGCCCTTGAACTATTGAAAGTGAGGGAATGATTTGCGCACACACACATACACACGCCCGGTAGCTCAGTGGTTAGAGCATTGGCTTCACAAGCCAGAGGACCGGGGTTCAATTCCCCGGCCGGGTGGAGATATTTGGGTGTGTCTCCTTTCACGTGTAGCCCCTGTTCACCTAGCAGTGAGTAGGTATGGGATGTAAATCGAGGAGTTGTGACCTTGTTGTCCCGGTGTGTGGTGTGTGCCTGGTCTCAGGCCTATCCCAAGATCGGAAATAATGAGCTCTGAGCACGTTCCATAGGGTAATGTCTGGCTGTCTCGTCAGAGACTGCAGCAGATCAAACAGTGAAACACACACACATACACACACACACACATATACACACACACACACATATACACACACACACACACACACACCACCACCACCACCACCATAACACCTCCTTTTGGTTGCAGGATCTCCTGTGTGGAAGCCGAGGGACGTGTTTGCATCAGGCGGGGGTGGGGGCGGGGGCGGCGGCCAATCCCAGACCCTGCCGCGGCCTGGGAAGAGCGGTGGGGGCCGGGAGGACCACTTCCTGGTGTATGAGGAGTATGGCGGGAACATTTACACCAGCAGCAGTAAGAAGGACATGGGCTCCACTAAGACGTTGCATTGTTGAGACAGTGACTCCCCCCGCCGCCTTCTCTCTCCCTGCTACTACTACTCCTCTGATTCTAACTCATCTCCCACTCCTCCCTCATCTCCCGGCTCCTCCCCCTCCCCGCCTCTCCTCATCTCCATCCTCACCACTCCGCCAGTCACTCCCTCCAGTGATTTTGATTATGCCACTGATGATGAGGATGCTACTACTGCTACTACTACTACTACTGCTGCTACTACTACTACTGTTACTACTACTATTGCTACTACTACTACTGTTACTAGTACTACTACTACTGCTGATGCTGATAGTTTTGATTCAATGCAGTGTGATGTTGTTGTTGTTGAAATTAATAGTGACACTAACACATGTACTACTACTACCACTACTACTGGTGTTGCTACTACTACCACCACCACTACTACCACAGACACGGATACTGACCACACTACCACTACAACAACTACTACTGCTACCACTTCAACATTACCAACCATTTCTATCTCTGACTCTTCCTGTTATGTTTCCTCTTCCAGTCCTCCTCACTCCCCTTCTAGCCCTCCTCAGTCCCCTGCCAGCCCCACCAGCCCTCCAGCCTCCCCTTCCAGCCCCTCTCTACCTTCCTCCAGCCCTCCTGTCTCTCCTAACACACTGTCTGAAACTATAACTTTCCCTCTAACTGCTGATTCTGACACAGACACTTCAGACCTCGCCACCAGTGCATCTATAACTGTCATTGACATTTCCAGACCCACCGACACCCCGCCTGCCACTCCTGACATCCCCGCTGACATCATCTCCTCCCCCAGCACGCTCCTAACTCTCTCCTATACTTCGACTGTTAATAACTCCACTGCTACTTATGTGGATACCTACTTTCCTGCCAGCTCTCTACCACTGCCCTCACTAACTCCACTACTACTGCTGCTACCGCCACTTGCTTTGCTCCTAGCCCCCCTAACACTGCTGCCACTCTCCATCGCACTCCTAACCTTGCTGTTAGGGGTGTTGCTGCTGCTGCTACTCCCTCTCACACCTCTCTCATTGCTCCTAACTCCAGTGGCTCTCATCCAAGTGACACTTAAGTTGTTGCTGTTTAGACTAACTTTGCTTCCCATGTCTCTAACTCTTCTTGTGCTTCTCCTCATGCCTATAACTCTCCTCCCTGTGTCCCTAACGTTCCTAACCTTCATGCTGGGTCTCCTTATCCTCTCCCTCACCCCCCTAACTCCTGTGACACTGTTCCTAATACTGGTCATCCTGCTACCACTGCTACTGCTGCTACTGCTCCCTATCACCCTGCTCCCTCCTGCTCTGACTCCTGCTACTGCTGCTACTGATGCTGCTGCCACTACCACTGCTACTACCACCACTACGACTACCATCACCACTACAACTACTACTTCAAAGATGCACTGATGGTTTTCTTGCTACATATACACACACAGACATCAGTAGCAACACCAAATTGTTACTAACTCAATGTAAACCTTGGCATGTACACACGAATGCACACACACACACACTTAAGATACACACACAGTTAGGTTTGTGTGTGTGTGTGTGTGTGTGCATGTGTGTGTGTAGTTTGGGGTGTACATGTAGTGTATGTGTACTAGTGTACGTGTAGACTAACAAAACGCGCACATGAATCTCAACGTACATACAATGCGGGGGAAACTAAATGATTGATGATAAAAGATACTTACACGAACTTTTAACGCACATGATGTAGACTTTTGATAAAACGTACATGGGTGATGTGGACATGCTTACGTACACACACACATACACACTCACAAACACGCGCACACAACCAGAAACACACACATGACTATTGTATGTGTGTTTAAGGCTGTGTGTGTGTTTATGTATGTGTGTGTATATGAAGTGGAATGACTTTTTTCCACATGAGTGTATTTAATTAATATTGTAGTGGAGTGGAGACATACAATCACACAGTCACTCCACTAAACTGTATGGCTGGTGGAGTGACTAAAACAGCCATTCCACTCAACTGTATAGAGAAATGGCATGAGGAAGAGAGAGAGATAGTCATACAATCATACAGTCACTCCAGTACAGTCATTCAGTCACTCCACTTCACTAACTGGTGGAAGGATTAATAGAGTCATTCCACTTAATTGTATCTTGTCTGAAGTGAAAGGGAATAATTGTACAGTCATTCCACTTAACTGTACAAGAAGTGGAATGAACAAGTTAGTCAGAAATGAAGTAAAAATTGTAGTCATTCCACTTAACTGTATAATAAGTGGAATGAAAGCAGTGGAAGGGAAAAAATGCACAGGTGGAATGAATGAAAGAAAACGTGTACCACATTCATTCCACAAACCGACTGGACTCCACCAAACAGTGACAAAAGGAATGAGTGGAGTGAAGGACCTGCAAACCACACTCCACTCTCACTCCACTCTCACTCCACTCACTCACCGTTGCATTGAGGAGAGAGAGGGAGTGAGTGGCAAGACAAACCGATGATGAATAAGAAGTGAGTGAATGATAAAAAACTGAACTTTGAACCTATACATTGTTGCAAGAGATAATCATGAATAATAATAATGAATAATAAATAATAATAATAATAATCATCACCATTACCTTGTTGAGGAAAAATGAATAATGAATGCATAAACTTTAAAAAAAAACTCCCGATGAATTAGAAAAAGTGAAAAAAAAAAAACGATGCTGGGATGAAAAAAAGAGAGAGAGAGAGAGAGAGAGAGAGAGAGAGAGAGAAGAATGATTGAGTGAGTGAGTGAAGAAGTCAAGTTAATTTAAAAGGTCAGGTTGATAAAAGTTAATTATTTGACTCGGCTACTATTCAGTAAAGCACAAATTTCTCCAGTTCTGGTTCAAAGAAGACTAAAGTAATGAATTTGGAGGTCACACCAGGTCAGATCATCCATGAATTTCCCTGTTCTAGTAAAAAAAAAGCACAAACAAAAGGAAAGAGCAAAGAAGTGTGATTTGCTTGAGTCAGGTCATGTTTAGGCAAGTTAGGTCACATAGCACTGACCTGACCACAAAACTGACCTGGAACACATTAACAGAACTATCACTCTGACCAGTTCTAGTTGGGAGGACAGACCTAAAACAAGTGAATTTAGCAAGCCAGGTCAAGCAAGCCAGGTCAGCCGAGGTCACACTGAACTGACTAGGAGAGATAGAGAGCAATTTATCCCTAATTCTGGTAAAAAAAAAAAAAAAAAAAAAGTAAGAATAATTGATAAGTCGGGTCAAGGTAAAGCAAGTGGTGAGGTGAGGTCAGGTCAGATCGTGCGAGTTGACCGGGTAGGAGAGTCGAAGAAAGCGTCTGTTTTTCCAGTTCTCGGGAGTGTTTCTATCATACTGTTGCAATACTGGTAAATGTAGCGTGTAGGTTTTATTTGTGTTGTCCTTTTAAATCTAGGTAGATATTAGCCAAGGCAGGAAGTCAGGCAGTCAGTGAGTCAGTCAGGCAGTCAGTAAATCAGTTGGTTTGTGCATCAGTCAGTCAGTTGATCAGGGTCGCCTTACTTTGCTGGGTTACTGAGAGAGAGAGAGAGAGAGAGAGGAAAGATTATTTTTTAAGTGTTTTGAAATTGTTTAAATGAAATGAAATGAAAGGAAAAATTATGAAAGTGAATTTTGAAGGATTGAGAAAAGAAAGAGATGATGGTGAAGGAAATAGATGATAACAGAAATGAACTGAAAAATGTGAATTATGCAAGAATGAAGGAAAAGGGTGAAGAAAACTGTTGATGAAAAGGGAAGAGAGAAAATACACTTTACCAAACAAAGAAGAGAAAAAAGAGAAGACAAAGTGAATGTTATTTAATTCTTTGTTTAAATTGTTCGTATATCTGTGCGTGTGTTTGTCTGTTACCCAAGAAAGCCGAGACCGGACAGATTGCAAGTGGATGTTTAGCAGAGTGGAAGAAGTGGAAGGAAGGAAGGAAGGAATAGTGGATGGGACTCTCAAACAAGTGCAAGTGAAAAATAGAACAACATGAAACCAAAAACTCTGGAAAAAGATCAAGAAAATAAAGAAAAAGGAGAATTATGGAAAAAGTGGATTGATTTTAATAAGTGGCAACCCAGTGAGGTACAGGTGGAACCCTTGGTGGAGTGATGACTTAGTGGAATAAAACCAGTATTATAAAGAAATAAGATAGAGTGAGAGAGAGAGAGAGAGAGAGAGAGAGAGAGAGAGAGAGACTAAGAGAGAGAGAGAGAAAGAGAGAGAGAGAGGTGTTTTCAATGCGTGATTTGAAAGGATGTTTTTATACGAAGAACTTTGAAGGTGACGAGGTGAATATGAGATGTCATGTTACCATTGTTGATTGCCCGTGTGAGAGCAGGTGCCATTACTACCACCACCACCACCACCACCACTACTGTTATTGTTAGTATGTTACATCTAACACTGGTTACAATATTACTATTATTATTACCAGTACAGTGAAAACATTATAAACAGCAAACACTTTATTTACTACTACTACTACTACTACTACTACTACTACTACTACTACTACTACTACTACTACTACTACTACTATTCCTACTACCACAAACACCACAATAACACACACAACAACAATTTGAATCACTGCCACCACCACCTTCACTACCACAAACACACACACACACACACACATACACACACCTGTCATTATCAGAGGAGCTTGGAAATTAGTATGACACCTGCTCTTGGGCACCTCCCCACACCAGATCCCCACCCACCCCCATGCCCCCTCCCCCTGTCCCTCCCGTGAAATGTCACTTGGAAATACTAGTAATAATAATAAAGAGGATAATAAGAGTAAATAAGATAATGTCTTTTGAAGGTTTATATTATATTTTTTGCGCGCGCGTGTCGAGTGTTACGTATAAATAAATAAAAAAAAATAATAATAAGATAAAATACAATAGGTGATATACGTAGGTGGTGAAAAGAAAAAAAAAACAAAGAAAAGAATAAAAAAAATAAATTATCCATTATAAATAAAATATATACATACATACGTACATACATACATACATATAAATATATATATATATACATATATAATTATTATCGCCGCTATGCTAGTCTCTTCTCTCTCTCTATTCTCAATTTTAAGACAATTTTTTCCTTTACTCCCTCAAATGTTTAAAAAATATAAAAAAAGTGAAATGAAACCGGAAAACTTGTAATTATAACCAATTTATCGCACTGAAATGTTGTTGTTGTTGTTATTATTATTATTATTATTATTATTATTATTATTATTATTATTATTATTATTATTATTATTACTACTACTAAGACTATTGCTGTTACTATTTTCATCTACTTTACTATTGCTATTTTGTTATTTAGGTATGTTTTTTGTTTATTTGTTACTTTTATTGTTTTTATCCGTTTATCACTCATTATCATTATTATGATTGTTATTTAATTTCTACACTATCCATCTCCCAGTTTCATCTCTTTGGGCATTATCTTTATTCATTGTCATTCACTCACTATATTTATCCATTCTTCCATCAGTTATTCATCTATTTATCAACTTTTTAACTCATTCCATTCATCCATTCATCTTTTCCTATCCACTCCATTTATTTATCCTGTCATTTCATTCACCTACTTTTCATTTATTAATCTGTTATTCATTTGTATAATTTTTCCAGTCAGTCAGTCAGGCAGTCAGACAGTCATTCAGTTAGCCAATCAGTCAGTTATTTAGTTAGACAGTCAATCAGTGAGTCATTTAGTCAGGGAGTCAGTCAATCAGTTAGTTATGCAGTCAGCCAATCATTTAGCCAGTCATTCAGTCAGTCAGTCAATCATTTAGTCAGTCAGTCAGTCAATCATTCAGTCAGTTAGTCAGCCAGTCAGTCAATCATTCAGTCAGTCAATCAGTTAGCCAGTCAGTCAGTCAATCATTTAGCCATCCAGTCAATCAGCCTGTCAGTCAGTCATTCAGTCTGTCAGCCTGTCACCATCAGAGTCAAGGTTCTGTGTCTCTGTTTATGCATCAGGTTACAAGTTTCATCAATCTCTCGCAATGACATATTCTGTGTCTCTCGGCATTCAAGTTGGCATTTTTTATCTGTTTTTTTGCATTTACACATTTCAAGTTTGTTCGTGTGTTTGTGTTCACCATTGAGCTAAGATACTGTCTCTCTCTGTCCATCTATTAAAATTAAAAGTTTGTTTATCTTCTGTCTCTCCATATTCAAATTTCTTAAGTCGCTCACCTTAAAATTGTCTCTCCATTCGTACATACAAGTAATAAGATACTGCCTCTCTCTGTCCTCATATTGAAGTTTGATAGTCTTTTCTCTCCATATTCAAATTTCTTAAGTCTCTCATCTTCAAACTGTCTCTTCATCAGTCTCTCGTTTGATATGTTATCGATCTCTCCCATTGTTAAGTCTCGCATTCACGTTCAAACATTGTCCCTCCGCTTGTGTCTTCAGGTTCTAAGTCTGTCAGTCTCTCGTCTATCATTTCATCTATTTCTCCTCGCATTCTCATTGCAATATTGTCTCTCTCAGTTTGTGTCTTGAAGTTATGTCAGTTTTTTGTGTAATATTTTATCTATTTCTCCTCGCATTCTCATTGAAATATTGTGTCTCGGTTCACATACTCAAGTTTTGACAATTTTGTGTAATAACTTGCCTGCCTATACACATTCTCATTACAATATTGTCTCTCTCAGTTCATGTATTTATGTTATGTCAGTTTTCCATGTGATGTTTAATCTATTTTTTCTCACATTCTCGTTAAAATAACGTCTCGGTTCACATACTCAAAGTTTTGGCAGTTTTGTGTGATACTTTGCCTGCCTCTACACGTCAAGTCTCTCCATGACAGACAAGCATTTCTCATCATTTTATCTCTATAGTTGCCAAAAAAACCCTAAGTAAACCCCATGATATTGAACCAGTGCCAAAAAAAAGCAAGGGAAATGATAATAATGATAATAATAATAATAATACAAGTTTGCTATTCCTACATAGTCTTGCATTCCTTATTATTATTATGACCTCCACAGTTCATTCATCCATAGGCTTCTTATTCAACATATTATACATAGTGAAACTCAAACTATTGTAAAAAATCTCTGAAAATGTTTAAAAAAAAATCTTAACCTAACCTTACAGTTTTTTCCAAATGTTTTTGTGTTAACTGGCTTCAAATTTGTATCCTCCCTGCTTTAGTCCTCCTCCTCCTCCTCTCCCTCCTCCTCCTCCTCCTCCTCCTCCTCCTCCTCCTCCTCCTCCTCCTCCTCCTCCTCCTCCTCCCTTAGCTCCCATAAACCATGTCTGTGCTCAAAATTGTACTGTTTTTTAGAAGTGTGAGTGAGAGTGAGAGTGAGAGCGAGTGAGAGTAATTTGAAATAGTTCCTAAGGTTTTTTGGAAAATTATCTTGCTTGTTTATATAATTCTAGTGCCACTCTGCTGCCGCCGCTGCCAAAAGTAATAATAATGATGATAATGATAATAAAAACGGTATTAATAATTCTTGCATGAAGCTTCCTACTCCTCCTCCTTCCTCCCTTCTTCCCTTCTACCCTTCCTCCTCCTCCTCCTCCTCCTCCTCCTCCTCCTCCTCCTCCTCCTCCTCCTCCTCCTCCTCCTCCTCCTCCTCCTCCTCCTCCTCCTTAGAGAAGAAAATAATGATGGTGCTGAATGTTTGGGGAATAATGATAATAAAATGTTTAGCTGCATGATTGACGAGGTAAAAAATTTATTAAACAGAAGAAGTGGGAACTTGATCCACCCCTTCAAGAACAACCCCTCCTCTTCCCCACCTTCCTCGCTTCCCACACGCCGCCCTGTCACCCCCTTTCGCCCCCATAACCCCTACTACTGTCTTATTAATGCGCCCCCCTCAATAAAAAGATCGCCTGCAAAATACTCCCCCCATTTTGTCTTGTGATGTTTTGATTGCTTGAAATCATATACAAATAGAAAAATATGGAGTTATGATGGTTTCCATTCCGTACACTCATAGACATTTGCGCGTGCGTGTGTGTGTACAGTTTTCTGTGTGTGTGTGTGGCGGTGTACATGTGCATTTTCTGCTGACTTGTTTGCGTACACATAAGCTCTCCTCCCTCCCCAGTTCTCTAAAGAATGTGCACACACTCTGGGTAATAAATGTAGTGTGTGTAGGAATATCCGATAATGATGTGAAGAAATGAGTTTTGGATCTGAGCGTTACTGTGATGATGGTGATAATGATGGTGATGTTACAAAGAGAGCTATACACAGTCCCTCCCTTCTTCCCTCAAGCTAAAGTGTAAAAGTGTGCGTTGGATGAGGTTGGTCAGGTTTCTTTAAGCTCTGCGTTCCAATAATGATGATAAACAGTTCGGGTCTTCGCTGGAATGCCTTCCTTTGACACATGCGTATGAGTTCCATGACTGTTATTCTTTGCTGTTGGCTGTTATCACTCTGGAAATTAGTGAATATTTGCTGCAAATTAAAGAAAAATCACAAAAAACATTAGGATTATTTGTTGGTCAGACAGCCAAGTTATTTTAAGGTCGTTACTAATCTAACCTAACCTAAGTCTACAGTGAATGAAGGTCAAGATATCTTTGCTGACCTAACCAAGCTGTTGTCGGGTCAAGGTTAGGTCAGATTAAGGCAATTTACCTCATCCTACCCCAACTAACTTTATCCTAGCTCAGTTTAGGTTAGGTTATCATAATTCGACCTAACCTAATCTCATTCATTTCAGGTCAAGTTAGGTCAGGTTAGGTCAGCGTAACTTGACCTTAATGCAGAATGTGTGGCGGGTCTGTCACTCAAATAGTCAGAAGTTGTGGTTTGCTTTGAAATTTTGCTTGTAAGTAGTTGAGGTGGACAGCTGGTCATGTTTTTGTGTAAGTAATAAGTAAGTTTTAAGTAATATCTACACCTCCTACCCCTTCCCCCCTCGCCGCCGCCACACCCTGTCGGTCACCACCCACACCCCTTCCTCTCCTCTCTCGCTTCACGCTAACTAGTTTTCTCTCCGCAATCTTCATATTTTTGTATCAAACTTGCGAAACTTGAAAAAAATAATGATGATAATAATAATCCTTAGGACGAATATTTAATGACCCCTCGTGTGTTAGGCAACTGTTGAATAATGACGATGAATAATGATGATGATTTATACATACGCTGATTTCGTTTTGGCCCTCGTAGTGACGGACATGCTGACGAAACATAATATGATGATGATGATGATGATAATTACTGTAGTTCATTAAGCCTGTGTCATTTCTACACGCTGAGTCTGAAATGTAATTAGATAAGTAATGATTTATCTCATGAGGGGGGCAGGGGTGGCAATGGGGGGCGAGGCAGGGAGGCTGTGCGTGCGCGTGTTATGCTTTCAGTGATGTGTACATGAGTGACACGCTGGAGAGAGGGAGAGGGAGAGATGGGGGATGTTGTTTGTGCATGTGTGAATGTGCGTATGTATGTGTGTGTGTTGCACCTTCCCTCTCCAGTCCCTTCTGCACCCTCTCCCTCCCTCCCTCCCTCTCTCAGCTCTCTCTCCCTTCTCTCCCTCCCTCTCCCCTTCCTGCCGTGCATAGGGAGCCGTACGTAGCCAGTCATTGTTAACCTCTCGATGCGTGTCTCGTAATAACAACAAGTGTGTACATTTCTTTGTGTGTTGTTTAGACGTTGTCTGCGCGCGCCGCCGCCGCCGCCACTGCCGCGCCGCCACCCGAGGCGTGCGTGTGCCGCGGGTTCCTCCCTGTCCTTCACAATGGCTCAATTTCATACGGTAGAGACATCGAATAGCGCTCTAGTTTTTTCCCGGCCCGGGGAGTCACCCCTACCGAGTCACCCATCCCACAGCCCCACCCTCATGCCCTCCACCCCCCACGCCCCCTTCCTCTCCCCCAGGCCGGCCGTTGCATCACCGCCAGTATTATTAACCTGTAATGGGCGAGGCCAGCACGTGGCGCCCCCTTCTGTCCACCCCCCCTTCCCCCACTGCCCCATTCTCTGTGTGCTTGACCCCTTCTCTCCCATCCAGAAGTGTTGACACCCCTCCTCTCTCCCCTTAATAGATCTTAGGTGTACTGGCCCCTCTCCCTCCCTCCCTCTCCCTCTCCCCTCCCCTCCCCTGTTTGAGGCGCTGACATCAAAATTGTTGACTCTAGAAATGTTATTACAATTTTCTATGGCCCCCTTTCCCCTCCCCTCTTAAGAGTGTTACTGTGCCCCTCCCCTCACCCGCCCCACGGAGGCCCTGGGGCGCAGCACCACAAGGGGGGGCGGGGTAAGCTTGACCCCACAACCCCCTACCCACAATTCCCTCCCTCCTGGCTTCTATAACCTGTTAATCTTATTTATGGCCACCACCACCACCAACCCCAACCTGCAGCGGTGGTGGTGGTGGTGGTGGTGGTGATGGTGAGGTCAGCGAGGCGAGGGCATGACACGACCGCTGGTGTTAGGTTAGGTCAGGTCAGCCCGCCCCTCCTCTTACCTCCTTCCCCACAATACTAGGTCATCCCTCCCCTTCCCTCCCCCCACGTGGCTCAAGCCGACTTAGTGTTTTAAATCTCGGTTCTTTCTCCCAAATTTTAAAAACCGCAGTTAATCTATTAATAGTTTGCTTAATGTCTGATAATAAATAAATAAATAAAAATACTTGAACTTTATAATAAATAGGAAGAAAAAGATGAAGAAGAAGAAGAAGAAGAAGCTACATCTTGAAAAGTTTGAGTACTGACGTGAATAATGGAAATAAATATACAATAACAAACAAACATAACAAAAAAACAGAATAAAATAGACTAAAAAAAAGGGTTATATTGTATGATAGGAATGTATACATACAGAACTCAACTATGTATTGTGTTGATATCATTAAACTATTTATACAATGCACTGGCTATCTTGTCACTAACCATACTAACACCACCACCACCACCATCACTGTATCACTCACTGCTGTGCCTCTAACCCAGTACTAACACTGTTGTCACTATCTCTATTCATCACTGTTATCACCAATTAAATGCTAACACTATCTTCACTATCATTTACATCTGTCATCATCACCACCACCACCACCACCACTACCTAGCACTATCATTATCACTATATAATTGTCACCTGTTTTGCCATCATCACCTCCCAACACTATCATCACCACCAGTAGTCACTCACACACCTTACCAAGACTCTCACTATAATTAATCTCACCTGTCACTATCACCACATCACTAGTAGTCACTCACCACCACCACCACCACCACCACCTTCACTGTATGATATGTATAAGTATGATTGTCTTAAGGTTTATGCTTCTTGTATATGTATATTATTCTGTGTTATAAGTACAAGTTGATAAAACAGTGTATACATTTGAGACTGATCAAAAGGTATACATTCATACATACATACATACAGACAGACAGACAGACAGTATCTATTGGTGCTGCATACAATAACTTACATGTTTATTCCAGTGTTTTAGCAGAGATAGTCACTGTGTGCCATTGCCAATGACCTCCACACAAATCTCTCTCTCTCTCTCTCTCTGTGCGTTGTTTGTCCTGATTTGTTCATGGGTGGTTGGATATGACACACAGACACACACACACGGCCCGGTAGCTCAGTGGTTAGAGCGCTGGCTTCACAAGCCAGATGACCGGGGTTCAATTCCCCGGCCGGGTGGAGATATTTGGGTGTGTCTCCTTTCACGTGTAGCCCCTGTTCACCTAGCAGTGAGTAGGTACGGGATGTAAATCGAGGAGTTGTGACCTTGTTGTCCCGGTGTGTGGTGTGTGCCTGGTCTCAGGCCTATCCCAAGATCGGAAATAATGAGCTCTGAGCTCGCTCCGTAGGGTAACGTCTGGCTGTCTCGTCAGAGACTGCAGCAGATCAAACAGATCAAACAGTGAAACACACACACAGACACACACACACACAGTTGTTGTGGCGGAACACTGTTGAGTGTGGCAGTACACGGTGGTGGTTTTGTTCACCTCTCCACTGTCGTCTGTCTCACAAAATGTATACTTATGACAGTAATGTACTAAATTTAATTGGATATACATATGCATGACAATATTAACCTTAAGATGATTAGATTTACTACTACTACTACCACCATCTACTACTACTACTACTACTACTACTACTACTAACCAGCCAGTAGTGGTTGTTGCTTCAGACTAACCAGGTGAGTAAATTAACTGTCTTGCCAATAAGCCTTCAATAAATATTCTTTCCCTGATCTTAATGATGTAACACTGACCTGGTCAGCAACTCAAGACAATGTTAGAACTTCATCATTTCTTAAACTTTTTTGTCTTATTTCAGGGAGAATTAAAAAATATATTAGTTAAGATTTTATTATTTAGTGAAATTACATCAATGATACATGTATATACAGTGTGGGTATGTGTGTGTGTTTGTTTGTTTGTTTGTAATCCATCTCTATTCCTACAGATGACAGTGACAGCTGGACAGGACAAGATGATGATGACGATGAAGATGATAATGACTACAGCAACATAGGTAAGACACACACACACACACACACACACACACACACACACAAACATATAAATAAATAGATAGATAAAAAACAGTGATAAACGTAACTTATTTTCTTTGCAGGGAACAAACACAAGACCAAGAGGAGAAGCTGGGGTGTTCCTGCACCTGCCCCTCCACCCCCCAGCATCCCACCCCCCCGCTCCACCACCCACCACCTCCTCCACCTTCCTGACACTCCACCCCGCCCTCCTCCACCTCCACGTTCTGGCCCACATGTCACTGTTATCCACACAAAACCCTCCCCCAACTCCACCTCTTCCACCCCCACCCACCCCTTCCTGGCCCTCCTACCCCTCCCCCCTTTACCTCAATGGTCACCCCACTCCTCCCACCCCACCACAGATACACACACCTAGGCAACGGACATACACACACACAGATACACATAGAAATGCACACAAGAATCACAATATACACAGACCACACAGCCAGATGCACACAACAGACACAGCAAGGATACACACACACAGACCACACACACACACAGGTACACACAGACGCGCGCACACACACATACATGCACAAAAGTCGCACACACACCATATACCACGGATACATACACACACTCACACACGCACTAGAGGAAGGGAGGAGGAGGAAGACCAGGGAGGAGGAGGGGTGGAGATAGGAAGACTCTGGCCAGGTTTTCCAAATTCTCAAGGGGGATTTGTGGGAAGGGGTGAGGGGGGGAGAGTGATGGGGAGGGGGGAGCAGAGGGGAGGGCAGGGTATGACTATTGACTCACTATTACAGCAACTGCGAGCTCTATCCTGATGAAGGGTAAGGTGGCGGTGGTGGTGGTAGTAGTAATAGTAGTAGTAGCAACATAGATATCAGTAGCTTAATAGTCAGTCTCTCTCTCTCTCTCTCTCTCTCTCTCTCTCTCTCTCTCTCTCTCTCTCTCTCTCTCTCTCTCTGCCCACAGCCCCACAGTATGTCCCCCCACAGTATGTTGACGAACCCCACAGCCTCTCACAAAACACACATACACTCTCTCAGTCCTCCTCTTCTTTCTTCTAATCCTCTTGTTCCTTCCTCTTTTTTTCCCTCCCGCTCTTCACTGTTGCAAACTGTTGAGAAACAATTTTTTAGATTAACAAATATTTAGCCTATTGCTTAACTTACTTTTTATTCATGTGAACTTGACAATAAGGTGATATTTGTTATTAAAATAACTAATAATTATGTTGTTGAATCCACACACACACTCTCACTCTCACTCTCTCCCTCTAGGACCAAAGACCACCACCACCACAGCCTTCGTCAACCCATTGCTGCCTTACTGCCTCGCCTCTCAAACAATCAAAGCCAGTCACAGCAACCCCCATCCCCCGCCCCCTCCCAAGCTCAGCCAGCCAGTGACGTGCCTCCCAGCCACACTCAACTGCCAAGCTCCAGCAAGAATAATGCTCCACTTGACCAATCAGAAAAATGAGATACACTTCTAAATTTCTGGTTCAGTTTTTCTCTCTAATGACAAAGGTGTACTAATCAACCTGCGCAATTAATTAAGCTTTAATTTACCTGTCCGCACACTTACACTCCTACAGACAGACAGACACAGTTCCTCCTTACATTGTCATTTTTGTAATATTTTACTGATTATTATTGTTGTTATTTACTAAGACTGTGATGTTGAATAATAAATCAAAGTGAAGATAATGAAAGTATTTGTATTCTTGTATCCTGGTCACTGTTACTCTCACTTCCTCTCCCACTATAATCACATTTACAAATCCCAGTCTCTCACTCATACACACACACACATCTTCAATATCTTTTCTATCTTGAGCCTATCCTCTCTCTTAGGGATGACTCATGGTTCTAGTGATGTAGATTAACAAGGTTTCTACATTATCAGCAGGAGAAACACTATTGAAAACTCAGCTAAACATAACTGTGGCCTTTTGAAAACAGTCACAGGGAGAGAGCAAAGTGTTCTGAATACAGGCCACACACACACTTTTTCCTTCTCACCAATGCCACTCCTCAATCTTCAGTGCCAGCAGGTGTGGGTCGGCCCGGTGCTTCATAAGGTACTGTCCCTCAAAGAAGAAGACAGGAATTTCAGTGCCGTACAGTGCCAGCCACCTCTCGTTGCCTGGTGCCTCAATGTCCACAGTCTCCAGGTGGAATTGTGCCCTCAGCGGTGCCAGAACCTGTGGATGGAGGTGTGGATGAGTCATGTGTGTCTATTAACACAGATGAAATAGAGTGGAGGAATAATGGGTGAAGACAGAGAGGAGTTAGTGAGGCTGGAAGAAGGCAGAAGGATGGAGTAGGTGGAGGAGAGGGTGAGGAAGGATGGAGAAGATAAAAGGAAATCTGAGGAAAGAATATATATCATTCTTACTCTATTATACTAATTTTCCTGGTAATGACTACTATATAATAAGACCACGGGCACTCACCTCCAGGGCCACATCACACAGCGGGCAGAAGTCCTTGGTGAACAGGGTGAGGGTCGGCACTCCTCTGGCACTCCTGGGAGCGGCTCTGGCAGGGAAGGATGCAGTAGATTGCCATGGGAGAAAAAAAAAGAGAGAGAGAGAGAGAGAGACTTCTATTCACTACAATCCCATTAATCTAAGTGTAGTTCTGATAGGAAAGAATGCAACAAAGAAACCCAACTAATCACATCCCACCACCATCTTACCGAACACGCTGCCTTGGTGAATCAAGGACACACACACACACACACACACCACACAACTCACTACCACCCACCCAACAATAACAGAACACACCCCAAACCACCACCAACCCTAATAATTGACAACAAAAAATTACAGACATTTGAATGGCACAGCTGACCAACCACCACCACCACCACCATCTTGTGCCCACTCCACCGGCTAGAACGGACTGCCTGGCTTACTGTCACTGTTGCTTCTGCCACCACCAACAGGCAGGCAGTGGGTAACAAATACACACCATGAATACAATACACCACACTAATAATAAATAGAAGAAAAAAATAAAAGTGCAAAGAAGAAAAAGAGTGCAAAAAAGTAGTTATTCCCAGTAAAGGTGAATAAAACTTGTACCTTTGAAAAAATACAACTTTTATTAATCTAATACACCATAATACAAGTCATACAGGTGAGATTAACTTATTAGTAGCTACACCTTCAGTACACCCAAGTAATGCCACTACACCTGCTACAGATAACACACTCTCTTTCTCTCTCTCTCTCTCACACTAATAACTTCTTTACGACACTGTAGCGAGGTGACTTATGAATACAAATACGAATACTTTTGTTGCACTCTGTACCTGACTGACTAACTAATGGCACTGTGACTGAAGTAAAGTAAGTCTTGCACATTTAGTAACCTCTCTCTATCCACTCATCTATCACACATCACATCACATCTATCACACTAACTCACCCCTTCTCTCTCTCTCTCTTTCTCTCAGACACTACCAAAGACTCACAGCCTCTCTATCATGATGGCAGACGCTCCTCCTCCCCCGTTGCAGATGGAGGCCACCCCTTTCTGGCCAGGCTTGAGGGAGTGGGCCAGATGAACCACAATGCGTGCCCCGGACATGCTATTGAAGGAAGAGGAGGAGGGAGGAGGTGTCAGTACATGGAGAAGGACAGAGAGATGGAGGAAGGGTAAAAATGATATGCAATGAGGAAAAGATAAAATAAACAAAGGAAAGGGAGGAGGAGAAAGAAAAGAAGGAGGAGGTGTGTCAGTATATGAAGGAAGACAGAGGAGCAGGATGAGAAGTAGAAGAGATATGCCATTGGGGAAAGGATAAAATAAACATAGATAACAGTGATAGAGAGTGAGAAAATGGGCTGAGATGCAGAATAGAGGATGGGGAAAGACACTGGAAGGCTGGAAAACATGAGTGACTGTGAAGAGAGAGAGAGAGAGAGAGAGAGAGAGAGAGAGAGAGAGAGAGAGAGAGAGAGAGAGAGAGAGAGAGAGAGAGAGAGAGAGAGAGAGAGAGAGAGAGAGAGAGAGAGAGGATGGAAAAAGCTTAAGAAGGATGATGGACGAGAGACAAGGCAGGAGGAAGAATGAAGGAGACTGGAGGATAGAGAAAAATTAGGAGAGCTTTTCACAACTAAGGAAAGGTAAAGATGGATGAGTGGCCGACAGATAGAAGGAAGGCTGGAAAAGGATAGATAAGCAGAGGAAAGGCAGAAGAGTAAAGGAAAGACGAGTAGAAGGACAAGAAGAAGGAAGGCTGAGAAAAGGATAGACAAAGAGAAATAAGACAGGAGAACAGACAAGTTATTACATGAAGAAGGCAAACACACACACACACACACACACACACACACACACACACACAAATACTGACCCAATAGGATGGCCGAGGGACACAGCGCCACCATGCACATTGACCTTGGCTGGGTCGAGGTCACACAGCTTCATGTTGGCCAGCACCACCACACTGAAGGCCTCGTTCACCTCCCACAGCGCCACATCCTCTGCCCGAACCCCTGTCATCTCCAGCAGCTGTGGGGGAAGGGGAAGATAGTGGGTTTGTTAGGTTAGGTTAAGTTAGATTGGAGTAGGTTAGGTTAGGTTAAGTTTGGGTTGGGTTTGCTTAGGTTAAGATAGATTGGGTAGGGTAGGGTAGGGTAGGGTAGGGTAGGGTAGGGTAGGTTAGGTTAGGTTAGGGTAGGTTAGGTTAGGTTAGATTAAGTTTGGGTTAGGTTAGGCTATTCAAGCTTCACAGGTCAGAACATTTTGGAACAGATTTACCTGACCTGACCCTTCATAACCTAATAACCATACAGAACAGAACTACACACCTTCCCTCTCCCACTCACACACCAAACACCATCTTCCACCATTACCCTCCTCCCCCTCCTCCTCCTCCCCAATGACAGCCCTTCCATCACCACTGCAGATCCTTATGACCTTCAAAATCCATGGAGAGGAGGAGGAGGAGGAGGAAAAGGCAGAGGAGAAGAAGCACACACCCTTTCAGACCCCCCCATTACGATCTTCCCCCATTATCTTCCCACCCACACCCTTCCCCCCATTACCTTAGGCGTAGCAAGGGCTGGAGCGATGGGGAAGTCAATGGGGTCAGTAGCAGCGTCACAGAACCCCACCACCCTGGCCAGTGGAGTGACACCCTGTGCCGCCGCTGCCGCCGCACTCATCAACACACACGCTGCAGCTCCGTCATTCAGTGTGGATGCGTTGCCGGCTGTCACTGTGCCACCCTCGCGCTGTGGGGGTCAGGGGGTGAGTGGACGGGGGTGAGGTGATTGGGTGACAAGAATAGTACTTATGTTTGTCTTATTTGTGTTATCAGTTTTTTTTTTCTATTTCATTCTTTTTATGTCTCTCTCTCTCTCTCTCCCCATAACTCTTACTTTCTCTCTGGCTTCACAGCTTCCTCTCACTCCCTCTCCCAAAACACTCACACCACCACCTTTACGAAAAACATCAAAATTTACATCCTCATCAATCAATCAACCATTTTCACCCATCCCCACTCTCTCTCTCCTTGTCACTCATCCTATCCCTCTCCCTTCCTCTCTCTCACTCATTCTTTATCCCTCACTCATCCTCTATCCCTCTCCCTTCCTCTCCCTCACTCATCCTCTATCCCTCTCCCTTCCTCTCCCTCACTCATCCTCTATCCCTCTCCCTTCCTCTCTCTCTCTCATCCTCTATCCCTCTCCCTTCCTCTCTCTCACTCATCCTCTATCTCTCTCCCTCCCACTCATCCTCTATCCCTCTCCCTTCCTCTCACTCATTCTCTATCCCTCTCCCTTCCTCTCCCTCACTCATCCTCACACCTCCCTCCCTCTCACTCTCACTCACCTGAAAAACTGTGGCCAACTTTTTAAACTTCTCAAAATTCACTTTCTTGTATTCCTCGTCCTCCACTACTGCTGTGTCTGGCTTCCCTCTCTTCCCCTTTATCGTCACCTCCACTATCTCCTCCTTTATCGCTCCACTCTTCCACGCCTCCGCCGACCTCCTGTAGCTCTCCAATGCTGAGGGAGAGAGAGGGAGAGGTGAGAGTGGGAAGGTGGCTATGAACAGGAGGAAGATGGGAGAGAAAAGGAGAGGAGAAGAAAGGGATGGAGAGGAAAGGAGAGAAGAGGAGAGAAGGGAGGGATGGAGAAGAGAGAGTGAAAAAGGGATGGAGAGGAGAGGAGAGGAGAGGAGAGAGGAGAGAAGAGAAGGAAGGCAAAAAGGGATGGAGAGGAGAGGAGCAAATGGAGGGAGAGAGGGATGGTGAGAGATAAAGATAGAAAAAGGAGAGAAAAAAAATCTAGAAAAAGAAGAGAGAGAAAGGAAACTTGTAAATTAGAGAAAGAATGAAAGGCAAGAGAAAGAAAGAAACAAACAAGGAGATATCAACAAAAACTGAATAAAAAAAGAGCAAAAAAAAAAATAAATAAATAAAAAATAAATAAATAAATAAACAAATAGGACACAAAGAAATAAACAAAAGAAAAACAAGAACATGAGAAAAAAAATAATAAAAAAAGAAATAAAAATAAATAAATAAATAAATAAATAGAAAGATACTATAACCAAAACACACACACACACACACACACTCACCATACTCATCCTGCTGTTCCCGAGTAATGCCGAGTTTCTTTGCAGTGTTCTCTCCGCAGTTGCCCATGTGGATCTTGTTGTACACGTCTGTCAGTCCGTCAAACACTATGCCGTCCTGGGGTGGTGGTGGTGATGGACAAGTGAAGGAGGATAAGGAAGATGTTGAAGAGGAGAGGAAAAGAAAGAGGAAGAGGTTGAGACGGATTTCTGTTCTGACTAACTTCTAAATTTATTCATCGCTACAGGATATTTAAAAGTAGAAGCAGAATGTGAACAGTATCATCATAATCAGTGTTCCCTGCATCTGTATGTGCATGAGATAAAAAACAACAATAATTCAGCTCATGTCAGCAAGGGACGAGTAGCAGCGGTGACATCTGCTGGATCCGTACTGAAAACTCCCCACTCAGTCACCCCACTCACTACCCTTCACTTATTTTCACCCCTTTGAAACATCATTTTTACACCCCTTCACCCCAAAACTAATTCAGTCACCCCACTTACTAACCTTCACTATTTCCACCTCTCTATACACCCCTTCACCCCTGCAGACCCCCAACTCACCAGCAGCTTCACCCCGCCATATGCTGTGTCACCCCTGGGCATGTAGTATGGCACCTGACTCATGCTCTCCATGCCCCCCGCCACCATCACCTCCTGGCTGCCACACATGATGGCCTGCGATGCCATCATCACCGACTTCATCCCTGACGCACACACCTGTAAGGGTTGCCTCGGGTTAGGTAAAGGTACACACACACACACACACACACACACACACACACACACACACACACACACACACACACACACACACACACACACACAGACTAACCTTGTTGATAGTGGTGCACGGGGTGGACTTGTCAAGGCCGGCAAAGAGGGTGACCTGCCTGGTGGGGGCCTGACCTGACCCAGCTGTCACCACGTTGCCCATGTATACCTGAGGAACAAAGGAAGACATTAGGTGTGTGTGTGTGTGTGTGTGTGTGAGTCTGTTTATAATTGTTCCTATTTTTCTATCTATCAATGTACATTTCTATCTTTCCCTCTCTCCCTCTCCCTCTCACCTCCTGCACAGCCTTGGGGTCAATGCCGGCCCTCTCCACCGCCGCCTTCACTGCCACGGCCCCCAGCTCAGGGGCACGCAGGGACGCCAGGGAAGACCTGAGGGAGGGAGGGGACGGTGGGGTAAGACAGGGCTGGGTGATGGAATGAAAGCCTTATGTTGTCTTTATTATCCATTAACACTGCCACCCTAACAGCACACAGCTACTAACACTGCCACAGCACCCCGCCCCACCTTAACACTACCACAGCACCCGTCCCCCTTAACACTACCACAGCACCCCCAACCTACTCCCACCGGTATTCCAGGCAGACTTAAACAGGAACAAGGGGAAGACACCGGCCACACTGCACACTTAGTTATGGGGTGAAGCAGTGTAAAATTTGGGGTGTCTAGAGGGGTGCAGGTGAAAAAAAAAATGATGTTTCTAAGGGGTAAAAATAAATGAAGGGTTGTGAATGGGGTGGCTTGGTTAGTTTTGGGGTGAAGTGGTAAAAAGCACTGAACATAATGGTGGAAGTACCCCAGGGTGGGCAGCACACCCCAGGCGGGTGTCCTGCTGGCGGCCGCCCAGTATAAATCAATTGTAACCTTTGATCCCCAGCACCAACATGGATCCCCTGGGAGGCACCACGCCAGCCTGCAGGGACACACGCCCTGTGACATTCCCTCAGTGGATGCCGCCCACCTCCGGTCAACTGACTGTCCCTCCTGACCTACAGTAACATGACATCATCTGACTGGCAAGTTCAGTGTCCCTGCCACAACACTCCGCCAAACTCACCAAACACTGGAGGCGCCGCACCCTGCACCACAAATTGTAACGCTGCCACCCCACCACCACCCCACCCCATAACACTGCCCACCTCCAACACCCTAACACTGTCATTACAAAAACTACGCAACAATAACATAGAACATTATGTGGAGAGAGAGAGAGAGAGAGAGAGAACGGGGGAGGTCCTATACATACCTGAAGGATCCCATGGGCGTCCTGACAGCGCTAGCAATGACCACATCCTTGAGGGGGCCCGTGGAGTACCGCCGCGCGCCGCTCTGCACCGTCATTAAACAATAAATAAATAAATAATAAAAATCATGACCATCAGCCTTCCCTCCCTTTACCACCTCCCCTCAGCCGGCTTGATTTTGTTTACCCTATTTCAACGCCATTTTTCTCACATTTCCCAAGGTTATTGAGCATTCACAAGCCACCCACTCATTCCTCAAGGCTTTATTTATCTCTACATTGAATTTCCCGCATGGACAAAGCCTGGAAGAGTAAAAATTAAGCGATATATACTCACCTGTGCTTGCCGGATTAACCTCACAGCCGCCATCTTTCCAGCTTGATGAGAAGCAGTGTTGCCAAATGGTTCTCGTGAAATATAATAATAAATAAACAAATGGATTAAAGAATAGATAAATGTGTAAATAAATAAAAGCGTAAAAATATAAAGAAAATATCCTTCCAATTCATTAAACTTCAGATATTTTTGTAGTAATGTTTTAGAATTTGATAAAAGTTCTTAAGGATAAACTTGAGTCTGGTAACACTGCGAGGAAGGCTGAGGGATCTGTCCATTCATTTATTATATTTTTATTCTATTTTTGTTGCTTTTTATTACATTATTCAGTATTTAAATTGTTTTCTGGTAATTTTACAACATGTTTCTTTTATGTTTCTGTGATTCATTTACTAGTTGTTTAGGTTTTTATTTGTTTCACTTTTCATTTATTTTTTTATTCTATTTCTGTTATTTTTTATACATTATTCAGCATGTAAATTGTTTCCTATAATTTTCTAACATGTCTTTTTTAGTTTCTATTCTTCAGTCGGTAGTTGTTTAAGTTTTGACTATTATTACTTCTACTATTACTATTACTGCCGCTACTACTGTTACTATTACTAGTACTGCCGCTACCACTGTTTCTATCGTGTATAATTGTTACTACTACTACTACTACTACTACTATCCCAGCACCACCACCACCATCGCCACTACTACTACTACTACTACTACTACTATTACCACCACTACCACTATCCCACCACCACCACCACCATTGCCACTGCTACTACTGCTACTACTACTACCACTACCACTATCCCACGTACCACCATCACTACTACTACTACTACTACTACTACTACTACTACTACTACTTTTACTTCCAGGGATAAATAAAACAGAGAAATAATATCGAATTTTTCTTATTTCTTTCTTTTTACATTTCTATTACACAATCGACGAACGGAGGAGGAGGAGGAGGAGGAGGAGAGAGAGAGAGAGAGAGAGAGAGAGAGAGAGAGAGAGAGAGAGAGAGAGAGAGAGAGAGAGCAGTCCTAACATATCTTTTACCCATTATTTCTCCCCATTATAAACAGACACTCACCTCACCCATTTCTACCCATTCCAGTCTCACATTCCTATATATTCCAGCTTTCCCCATTCATTCACCCATTACCCATTACCACACGAGTTAATGGGGGAAATACACTCTCTTTCACCCATTTAGACCCATTACAACCTTGACTCACCCACCTATTCACCTATTCATGGATTTCTCACCCATTGCTAACCTATTTAAGTCACTCATGCTAGTACACCCATTAAAACCCATTATATTCCTGACCCATTATCTTTCAGGGGGTATTTTGTCAGTTAATGGGTGTGGGGGTATTAAATAGGTCCTTTTGTGCCATTATAGCCTCCTCCTCCCCATTACCCATTCCCCCATTATTTTTGGCGCTAAGTGTAATGATAATAATAATAATAATGTTTTTTTTTGGTTTTTTTTCAGTTTTTTTAAAGTTTAGTTTAGTTTGTCTTAAATTGGAGTATTTACAGAAAATGGGACCTTACTTGGCGAGACACACAGACAGACAGACAGACAGACACAAAGGCAGACAGACAGACAGGTAGGACACACACACACACACACACACACACACACACACACACACACATACAGACAGACACACAGACATACAGACAGACATACAGACAGACATACTATTACTAAATGCCTAATTATTTATTTTTAAGATGAAAAAGATCACTTATTTTATTTTTTAACTTTATTTCATTAAATTGACTTCAAACTTCCACCTTTTCTTTATTCATTATTATTATTATTATTATTATTATTATTATTATTATTATTATTATTATTATTGTTGTTGTTGTTGTTGTTCTATTCATATTCCTTCTAATTTATTTCTTGCATATATTAAAAGCTGTACAATGTGTGTGTGTGTGTGTGTGTGTGTGTGTGTGTGTGTGTGTGTGTGTGTGTGTGTGTGTGTGTGTGTGAGAGTGTGGATGAGAGAGAGAGAGAGAGAGAGAGAGAGAGAGAGAAAATATTTACATAGACATTACAATATAATTCGTCATATTACAATAAATACGAGAGGAGGAGGAGGAGGAGGAGGAGGAGGAGGAGGAGGAAGATAATTTTATCGCTATTTCTTAAGAATCTATGATCATTATTATTATCATTATTATCATTATCACTATTACAACTACAACTACAACTACCATTATTGTTACCATTATCTTAATTACTATAACTGATACGGTACTATAACTATTATTGTTATTACCATTATTATTATTATTATTGTTATTATTACTATTATTATTATTATTATTATTATTATTGTTATTACTATTTACGTCCTAGAACTATTATTACTGTTATTATTGTTATTAATGGTTACTGTTAATGGTACAGCGCTAATAATAATGGTGACTACACTGCTATAATGGTCTGTCGATCATTAATAGTCGTTACCATTTTCTTCGTCATCTAATTCACTGCATTCATTTCTTTCCTCCTCTCTATCATTTTTTTATTCATTTTTCATCATTTTTTGTAGTTTTTGGAGGAGAGCGAAGACTTTACCAGTTAGCTAACTTATTATTGCAAAAAACACTTCAGAGAGAGAGAGAGAGAGAGAGAGAGAGAGAGAGAGAGAGAGAGAGAGAGAGAGAGAGAGACTCGCATTATCACTATCATTATTATTACTATTATTATCATTATTACACTCACTCGACACACACACGCACAGACAAACACACATATATGTACACAGAGAGCGAGAGCGAGAGAGAGAGAGAGAGAGAGAGAGAGAGAGAGAGAGAGAGAGAGAGAGAGAGAGGGGTATCTTATATTTAACACGATATAAATACAAATTTCTTTCTTAATTGCTAAACTCAGGTAAGGGTGACATTCTTTTTCTCATCACCTTAATTAGTACAGGTGAGGAGGAGGAGGAGGAGGAGGAAGAGGAGGAGGAGGAGGAGGGTGTAAAGGTGTGAGACTGCAGAGAAGGAAGAAAGATGTAATACAAAGAAGAGGAGGAGGAGGAGGAGGAGGAGGAGGAGGAGGAGGAGGAGGAGGAGGAGGAGGAGGAGGAGGAGGAGGAGGAGGACAAGTATGAAATGTAGAAAAAGGACGAAGAAGAATAGAAAAAGTAGAAGAAAAACGAAGAGGAAGAAGAAAAAACGAAGAAGAAGAAGAAGAAGAAGAAGAAGAAGAAGAAGAAGAAGAAGAAGAAGAAGAAGAAGAAGAAGAAGAAGAAGAAGAATTAAGAATACACACTACATAATTTTTACTATACAAATGCTCACCTACACAGACAGACAGACAGACAGACAAATAACACACAGAAACACCCTACTAGATATTTAAAAAGTACTCGAGACAGACAGACAGACAGACAGACAGACAGACAGTGGTGTTGCTGGTGTTACTTGCAATAGTGGACAGTAACATCTCTGATACAAGTTCCACACTTCACGTAACAACACCAGTGGAATTTGCAGGAACACCGCTCCTTCACCTGTAGAGAGAGAGGGAGAGGGTGAGAGGGAGAGGGAGGGAGAGGGAGAGTGTGAGTGTGAGGGAGTGAGGAAGAAACTAAGAGGTGTGTAAGTGTGTGAGTGAGTGAGAGGGTGAGAGGGAGAGGGAATGAGAAAGGTAAAGAGTAAGAATGTGAATGTGAGTAAGAGTGAGAGGAGAGTGTGTGAGAGTGAGAGAGTGAGAATGAGTGAGGGAGTGAGAGTGTGGGAGTGTGAGTGACAGGGTGAGGGAGTGAGAAAGGGAGAGAGTAAGAGGAGTGTGAGTGTGAGTGAGTGAGAGGAGAGTGAGTGTGAGAGTGAGTGAGAGGGTGAGGGAGTGAGAAAGGGAGTGTGAGTGTGAGTGAGTGAGAGGAATGTGAGTGTGAGTGTGAGTGTGAGAGTGAGAGAGTGAGTGAGAGTGAGAGTGAGAGGGGGAATGTGGTTTATTTTTAGGATATGTGAGAATATTTGCATGTTTTCCTTAGTTATTACTGTTATTACTGCTACTGCTGCTGCTACTGCTACTACTATTACTAATGTTTCTACTACTGCTACTACTACTACTACTACTACTACTACTACTACTACTACTACTACTACTGCTACTACTACTACTACTACTACTAATGTACTACTACTAATGCATCAACAACAGCAACAACAACAACAACAACAACAACACTACTACTACTACTACTACTACTACTACTACTACTACTACTACCACTACTACGCCCTGACCTGCTCCTGCGTGGTGGTGTAGCCTCGACTGCAGCACAGGAGGTCACAGCCATCCAGCCCTCGTGACGTCTGCAACAAAGGTCACACTTAAGTTATAAGGTCACACTTAAGGTCATTATCAGGTCACACTAAAGGTCATTATCAGGTCACACTAAAGGTCATTATTAGGTCACACTTAAGTTATAAGGTCACACTTAAGGTCATTATCAGGTCACACTAAAGGTCATTATTAGGTCACACTTAAGTTATAAGGTCACACTTAAAGTCATTATCAGGTCACACTAAAGGTCATTATTAGGTCACACTTAAGTTATAAGGTCACACTTGAGGTCATTATCAGGTCACACTTAAGGTCATTATCAGATCACACTAAAGGTCATTATCAGGTCACACTAAAGGTCATTATCAAGTCACACTTAAGTTATCAGGTCACAGTTAAGGTCATTATCAGGTCACACTTAAGACAGAATTGGGATTGTGGCAAATTTTTACTCAAACAGACAGGAAAAGTGAAAAAAAAAATCATATTTCTAACTAAAACTAACAAAAATGAGCACACACACACACACACACACACACACACACACACACACACACACACACACACACACTCTCTATAGAATCGAATCCCTCTAATATCGCATTCAATTCCTTATCACACGAATCATAAAGAACTCACAAATTATTCTTTACTTGCATGCTGTTATCTATTTATCTATTGTGTTGTTATGATATACTTCAAACTCTCAACACATCACTCTAACACTACACTTACTGCTGCTCCTCCTCACCTCACCTTGCTACACCTATGCGATACACACTTACTGCCTCTCCTCACATTGCTACACTGCACTGATTGTCTCTCCTCACCTTCCTACACCTATGCGATTCACACTTACTGCCTCTCCTCACCTTGCTACACTGCACTGATTGTCTCTCCTCACCTTGCTACACCTATGCGATCTCCTCACCTTGCTACACTGCACTGATTGTCTCTCCTCACCTTGCTACACCTATGCGATTCACACTTACTGCCTCTCCTCACCTTGCTACACTGCGCTTACTGCCTCTGCTCACCTTGTTACACCTGCGTCCCTGTGTGCCGAGAGAGCCACTGGTGATGTCATACTCGCAGTACTCAGGAGAGGAGGACACGTACACCAGGTCTACCTCAGTGGGCTTCTTGAAGTACTGCTTGTTGGGCTCCAGCTCCGCCCGCCCAGACACCTCCTTCACTCGGACCTCCGTCGCGCCGTCAAACTTCTCCTTCAGGACTTCGCCGATCTGAGAGAGAGAGAGAGAGAGAGAGAGAGAGAGAGAGAGAGAGAGTATATTATGTATTTTCTTATTTTTTTTCTTATTTTTCTGTTTTTTTTTCTATGTGTGTGTGTGTGTGTGTGTGTGTGTGTGTGTGTGTGTGTGTGTGTGTGTGTGTGTGTGTGTGTGTGTGTGTGTGTGTGTGTGTGTGTGTGTGCCCCCTTCATTCCTTCCTCCCTCCCTTCCTTCCTTCCTTCCTTCCTTCTTCCCTCCGCCCTCCCTCCTCCTCCCTCCCTCCCTTCCTTCCTTCCTCCCTTTCTTCCTTCCTTCCTTCCTTCCTTCTCTCTTCTATCTACCTATCTATCTATATACCTATTTTCCAACCTTGTGTGTGTGTGTGTGTGTGTGTGTGTGTGTGTGTGTGTGTGTGTGTGTGTGTGTGTGTGTGTGTGTGTGTGCGTGTGCTTACCTCTCTGAAAGTAGGCATGGCTTTCCAACAGGTCTTCAGTTCACAGGAGCCAGAGACGCCATGACATTTGCATTCCACGCGCATGTTTATCTCTATCAGCTGTGAGGGAGAGAGAGGGAGAGGGAGTGAGAGGGAGTGAGAGTGTGTATGTGTGTGTGAGAAGGAGTGAGAGGGAGAGAATGTGCGTGTGAGAGGGAGTGAGAGTGTGAAA